>NC_046382.1:36794769-37094769 GCF_011125445.2 Fundulus heteroclitus
TGAGTGTACTAACCTTGGGCTTGACAAGTATTGTGCAACATTCAACAGTTCATAACCATCTTCTTTGTGAGGTCCAAAAGACCCTTTTGTCTCCCAGAATCTGTTTCCACAACTAACCTGGGACTGCTTATCAGTCTTGCAATGTATTACTGTTGCTGTGGTTGACCAATATTTGAAAAGGGCTTCATTAGCAAATGTTTCAATGGATATGCAGGGCTTTTAATTAAATACTGTTCTACATTATGGTCAGAGATATTGAGCGTATTTTGAGAAAAGCTGCCTTTCACACAGCTTCGATTGATTTAGCTGTCAGCTTGGTGCAATGCTTTCCTTCTGCATTGTGTAATGCCCACTGTTGATGCTTGGTTCCCAAAACTGGCGGAAAGCCGTGACAGTTCTCAACCCAACATCGAAGTTCAAAGGAACCCAAACGGCATTGATTCAGGAAAGAGAGTTTGTTGAAAAGATGGTCACACTTTTATTATTTCTTTTTATTTAGAAGGTAGAAGACAGTGAACTTAATCAAAATCTTACTTTAATGAAGTGCATCGTTGCAGGAATACAAAGTTCAGGCCTTAATGACTAAAAAAACAAACAAAAAAAACCTCCCAGCTGATCCTGTGACAGCATTTGCGTAAGTGTCTTTGTTATCTTTGGCGGAAACATCTTTTCATTCCTTGCAGGCATGCATACTCACAAACAACAAACGAGTGGCACCACCCTGTATTCCAAAAGGGCTAGGGTTATTAATAAGCGAATATTAAAAAAAATAATAGTAATTGTTGTCACTCTATAGGTTTGGTTTGTTTATTGGTATAAATATGTGCAAAATACATATTTATACCGGTATGTTTTCAAAACACATTGTCAGAACAGCACGTTAAAAGAAGCGGAACCTGGTGACTAACTTTAGGTTTCTTAAATCAACTGTAAGAGATTATGAGATTATCTACAGTAGAAACACCACATTAGTCAATAAAATAACCTGGGGTGACTGCAGTAAGGTCAATCAGTAACACAACCCTGGTTATCTCAAACGTCTACATTCCAAAAGGATATAAACTTTCATTTGTATTGCCCAGGGAGTGGTTTACTGGCTTAAGTGCTACTGAATGCCTGTAATCATAAACAATTATTGAAACCGGTTAGAGCACTCATCCACTTAGACAACATTTTGTTTTTTTCTATCTCTGTTTTTCTTGTTAAAAATCAAGCCTTTACAGCCGGTGGGATTGAACATAGTGTCTGTTTTAGAGTCAGCTGATATACAAAGGAGCTGGTCTTGTTAATAAATGCCAACATGTTGAAGCTGCACAAAGTTCAGTGGATCTGACATAACCACATTTAAAGCCTTTCACAGCCAACATTCAATTAATGGATTAAGTCAAACAACTATGACAATCCTGCCTGCTTTCACCTTTGTTTCATAGTTGATACTAGAGGCAGTAGCTGAATGAAAACTTAATACAACAACAGCAACAACAACAACAAAAAACAGTTCTGTATGGAAATGAATATGAGTAGAACCTGTCTAAACCACAGCAGGCCCATCAGCAGGCCCGTATTAAGACAATGTGTTGCCCCTGGACACTATACCTCAAAGCCCCCCCCCCCCCCCCCCCTTACCCTGTGCTGTCCTCCGCTCAAAAACATCAGACATAATCAAGGGGATCTCTGTAATGTAATTTACTATTTACTAACTTACACAACTACATGTAGGCATATGAGCAGTGAGCAATATTCAAATATCTCATTTTAAAATGTTGAAATCAAAAAAATCTTGATTTATTTATCATTTATTATTATTGTGACATCAGTGTTCACAAAATGAATAATGCATGGCCTTTCAACAATTTCAAGTAAATAATGTAACAATTTATGAAAAATATATTTTTAAAGCATGTGTCATGTGGTGCCCCCCCCCCCCACCCCCCCCATGGTTGGTGCCCCTGGGCACTGGCCCACTGGCCCTTATGGATAATCCGGCCCTGCCCACCAGTTATGTGCTTTTAGAAAGTTTGGCAGGAAAGCTAAAATATTCAGAGAAGGATATTTGAAGGTGGAGTTAGTGATTCTTCTGGAGGTTTTCCCAATTCCCTTTTTGAATGCGCAAGACCGTCTTGAGCCAGGCATACATTGTACGAGTTTTTGCCCTTTTCGGGGCCGATTCTTCAGTCGTACGAGAATTTTTTGGATCGGGTCGAGCTTCAGCTTGATCGTGCGTCCTGCTCCGTGTAGCAGCCAGGGGGTATTCGCCTCTCACGACCACCTCTCGATCAGGAATCGGACGGGCGGTTGAAAATCAAACATGCTTGAAATTCAGTCAGCCCTCGTGAGTGATCGTGAGCGACCGTGAGCGCATCCTGCTGTTGAAGCGGAGTTCCGACTGTCTACAAGCCGATTTCCCTCAACCTCGCGCACTGCGCTTGCAGAAACAAGTTGATTCTTTTTGGTCTTCTCAAACTAAAACATAGGAGCGGAGAGAAGCATGACGGCGGTACGTGGGCCACGGAGTCAAACTACGGAGGAGCAACTCGTAGAACTGCCAAGGCAGCGCGTTTTGTTCTAGTGAGCCTCATGTTTAACAGTGAGCATTGACACTTCCGCCTTTTTCTTCTTCTACTGTTGACATTTGACACTTCCGAGTAGACGAGTCCGAGTAGCGCCGTCTCTCTATTGGGCTGAGTCTGACGTGTGGTTTTTACAGACCTGCAGTTCCCACAGAGATTGATTTTTTTTAACCTCCTTTTTCTGAATATACAATTATTTACTACTTTCATTATGGAAGGTCCATTTTACCCAGTATAACAAAAAGTGATTCTGAACAGGATTACTAACAATAGCTTTATGGTCACCTTCATATTTTTGCTTGTTTGTGAATTCTGGTATATATTTCCCTTATAGAGAGCCAGTTCCCTGTCACAGACAGGACTGTTACCACAGATAAACAGATTTAGATAATACCTTTGCATTTAAATAGAAAATAAATAAACCAACTAATTTATCTGCTACCCACTATCTCCCGCTTGACAAGGTTTCACTTTGCCGTCTCCATATATCACTTTTATAGATTCCATGGCCTTGCTTCAGTCTGAAACTATCATCGCCGTTGCCACATCTCCCCCATAGTTTCGGCAAAGCTCTTTGTTATGTTAACATGAAGGTATGGCACCATGTAACACCTCCCACCACATGTTCACTGTCACCACATCAGTGCACTGCAGCTCTACCACAACGGCTCCACAGCTTGTAACGTGCAGTATACGGGGAAAAGATATAGGAAAAGTTTCAGAGCCAGAAGTTATTTTGTACATTGTTTATAAAAAAAAAAAAAACTGAATACTTGAATTCAAATCAGAGTGGTCATTCCTTCCAGCGTTGTCCATCCAGGGACTTGCCAAGATTTCCTCACTGTCCCAGTGTCCCTCCTAATGGAAAACTCTATAAGGTTGAGCTTCTGCATGAACCGTTTGCTGGAGAGAAATCACAACAGAGCTGACTAGGCTCCCTCCAGGGCGGGAACACGCTGGAGACTGGCCTTTAAAAGGTGTTAAGGAAAGAGCTGGAGGTGTTTAGAGCACGCCCCAGGGCTAGGATCTCAAACTAGATGTCTGCCAATCCAGTTCAGCTCCCTGGACTTCAGCAGAAATGTTCATTATATAAAAAAAAAAAAAAGTCAGCAAAGAAGCAACTAAAACAATTTATTAAAGTGGTGAAGGAGAAGAAGTAGTCTGTACAAAACGTTTCTGTCATGGAACATCCTAACTTATATGTAGCCAAGTAGATCTCTTCTCTAACAGGTGACTGGGGCATTGCCATGTCTGACATGACTATCACTACATTTGGCAGGCTTCATTCCTTATTTAATAAAATACGAAATGGCTACATGGACAATTTCTATGTTTAGGTCTTGTAATGATTACAAGTATGAACCCGATATTCAAACCGGACACGTTCCATTTTAAAAAGGTTTAATGAAGGGAAGGAGTAGTGGGAGGTGTGGAAGCCAAGCAGAACCAGACTGACCAAGGGATGCGATCTGGCAGGGATGAGTTGGCTGAGGCAGGTAAATATAGACAGGGTGAGCAGAGTTGGCAGTAATCAATGGCAGGAAGTAGAGCTGGTCTGTGCTGATTAATTGGTGACTGAGGAGTGGACTGTGCTGATTGGGTGGTGATAGATAGCTGTTGAGTGAGGGTAGTGGAAACTAATTCATCCAGAAGTCCAGAACAAAGCACAAACAAACTTAAATCATGACAGCTCATCTGCCTCTCTCCTTGTATCGATTCTCCCACTCACTTCCCTCTTAGTTTCTGCTCTCTCGCTCACCACCTTGGTCCCCAGCTCTGTTTTTACTCTTCAATATGATTTAAAAAACTGCACAGTTCATGTTCAAATGGCTCACAAAAATGTGGGAAAGCATTATTTAAATAAAGGCGTATTGTCGCAAATAGCAAAGCTAAGAGCCCGCGCTGCTACTTGCAGAGCGTCCTCCACACGTTTTTAACAACATTGTGAATTATTCCTGCATGTAATTGAATGATCCGAACCACAATTCTGACCCCCTGAATGTACATCTATTTTATTTATTACTGATTAGAATAGATTTTGAAGTTTAACTTTTCGCCATTTAATTTTTATTTTGCTTAATGTGGCAGTTATCTGTATATAAAACACACCATAATCTGTTATTCCATTCCTTTTGTGGCTTTGTGATGACTACTATACAGTTTAAGTAAAACCTTAGGTTTAACGCCCTCTGGTTGTTACTATGATTTAACTTCAGTTTCAAAACCGAGCACTTATGGTAAATGGACTGTACTTCTTTAGCTCCTTTTTGGCCAATCGGGTAACCCAAAGCGCTTTATGACACAATCTGAGCACTCAGTGGCGCATCCACACATGCATTCATACAACCTTTCCATTGAGAGTGTTCAGTCAGCTGTTAACTATGGCACACTATAGAAGTAAAATGTTATGCAAAAGGTAAGTAGCTGCATACATACAGCATTCGGTATTAGGTTTTGTGCTTACAAACCTCCTGTGAAGTGAAGTCATGTTACGTGAAGCCTAAGAAATATTTATTCATAACGGGGGTGGAGTCGGATGTCCAACCCTCACTACTTGAGGAGATGACTGTGCGCAGAGCGCCTCATTCCGTGTGAAGAGCTGCAGGATCACAGACACACACCGGGTTAGGCTGGAATAAACGGCACACCATGGATTTAAGATGCCAAAGGACCACTCCATACTTGCTTCTGCTTGCTGTCGGTGAGAGGATTTACTTTAATGCCGTTCAGTTTTATTTATATGTCGCCTTTTCACATGTCATCTCAAGGCACCTTACAAAGTGCCCACCTGGCGGGCAGTGAGCTGCGCAGGCTTTAATTTTCCTTAAGATTGTGGGCGCTTGACATGACCTCGGTTTCAAGCGCTGCAATTGCAGAAATAAAAAATGGGATAACTATGCGCATGTGGGGTTTATGTTCAGCCAGTTTTTTTTTTTTTTTTTTTTTTGCTGAAAAATGAGGTTGCGGCAGCGCAAATAGGGATACTTTTGTGGCTTACTGCAGATACTAATTATAATAATAACTGAACTTTATTGATCTCACAATGGAGAAATTCACTCCTGCATCTTAACCCATCCCCTTTGGGGAGCAGTGGGCTGCCACTGTGCGGCGCCTGGGGAGCAATCGGGGGTTAAGCGTCTTGCTCAGGGACCCAGAGTACAGGCTGTGGGGGGATCGACGCGCAACTGAACTTTCAAGTAAAACACAAATCGGCTGTTTGCAAATCATGTGGCAGCTATTTAGTAGGCTATATCTGGTTATACGGACACTGTTGCAATAACCATTTGCCTGGATTTTGAGCCGGTGTTGTGCGCAATTCTGTTTCCCCTGTGTCGGGAGCGCGCATCGCACAACACCGGGATTTCCCAGGGATGTCCCATCAGTTGACGCAGGCTTGGCGTTGTTGAGAATGCGCATGTTAGCATTACTACAACTGGCGGAATTACACAACAATAGGCTATACATTAATAGGCTATATATAATTAATATATGAATATTAAAACATCCCTTTTAGTTTGACTGCTAAGATCTTTATAGTTGTAGAGTTTAGTTCATATGATGTCATCCGGTGGCATGCCAGGTATAGGCGTGTGCGGGTATTTGAGGCAGAGCGTCGCTCAGCAACACCGGAACGTGCTGCACAGGTGTGTTGGCTTCCCCGCTACAATGAAATCTGGATGAGCCGATCACAGTCCACATGTAATGAATGCTAAGAAATATAAGCAACGTTGCTGCCAGTGCTGTACATGTTATTATTGGATTCTGCTGAAGAACGTTTAGATGGGACACACACAAGACAATCCTGGAGCAGAGCTGCTCTATTTGCACCCATGAGTGGATTGGATGGCAAAAAGGGTGTCAGCCTCCAGCCCACACCTCTACCTTTCTGCAAGCCTATAAAAGACACGCAGCTCATGATTGTGAGCCATGCTCTGGAAGGGGGTTGCGTCATAATATTGTTGAATCAACCATTGATCACTTCTCTTTCTTCCAGAGAACAAATAAACATTAATAATAATATATATCATGATTTTATTGTAGTGGTGTCCCGATCGGGCCCGATACCACTGTTAAGTACTCATACTCGTACTTGTAAAAGCAACCTAATACTCTAAACCGATGTCAATTTTCCTCCTGGGCTACTCTATGCCAGATAGTGGTGCCATACAATAGGTTGTTTGCTGGACCTCCAAAAGAAAAAGAAGGAGAGAAGCTAACTGGAGTTTGAACCAAATTCTCAATGGTCCATCATTTTCAGTGGACAATCATATCATTAAGTTATTTGTAATTCATAAGTACCAGTTTATTAGGTACTCAGTATCGGTACTTGGAATCGGCAAGTATCTAAACTAAAGTACTTGTACTTGTACTCGGTCTGGAAAAAAATGCTATCGGGATACCCCTACTTTAATTGCTCTTAGGTGAACAGACGAGCATCATAAAAAGTAATATGAACTGAATGGATGACTGAATTCTAAATCTTAAGAATGAGGTTATAAATATGTTACTGCAGTATTACTACTTGAGAAATAATATAAAAAAAAATGCTTTATTTGCCTTTCTTCTTCACTGGTCCTGATCAGAAACGGCGCTCATCGCTGAATGTAACAGTGGATTGTAAAATTCTGTAGTAAACTGTATGTGTTTTCCTAATTGGTTTAGACATGATGCATTGTGCCCAGTTAGCTTTTTAGAAATCTTTATTATCACTTCCTTTTTGTTGTTTTAGGTGCTCACATCTGCTTTTCAGAGGAGATCAACTGCACTGCCCTGGAGACCAGTACAGGGACTTTTTATGCTGTCCCAGAATTCACAGGCATTGACTGTTGGTATTCGTGGAGCAACACTTCAGTAAGTTCTATAAATACATATTTTTAACTAATTTTTAATACATTTTGGGGCAGTTGTTGTACAGATGTTACTTCATGGATGTTTCTGGAGGTATTTTTATACACAAGCCTTCTGTTGTCATTACTTACAAGAGAGTTAGACACATTGTTGTACAATTTACCACATTTTAAGGAGTATTTCATGTTCCTGTTGTTTACTTTAGAATTACGTCCTGGCAAATAGCGATGAGAGGATAGACAACCTGGTCGTCAGCTCGAACAGCACATCACTACACACCAACACCTGCTATCACGAAATCGAGTTCTCACTTGACTGCCTTCATAAAGTATGGAGATAAATGTACTAATATTTTAAAAAGGTAGCGATTCCCTTAAAGAGAGTATTCTAATTTTACTTAATCTTTCATTTTACTCAGGATCCTAAAACAGCCAAATGTTTCGGTGAGTATTTGTTTGTTTCTTTCCACTTATATAGTCGTTGAAAAAGGGGTGGATGTCCCCATCAGCTCCACCAACACAGAACCAGATTTATCAGCTTTGGATCTGTTTAATGACTTTAATCTGTGCGACTGATGATAGAAAAAAAGCAGTTAAATATCTAAGTTAACTGGAGCAAAAGATCGGCACCAGCTTTGCTTTCAGGCCTTTTCCCAGTTTGTCTCCAGTAGTGAAGGTAATGCTGGTCTTCACCCGGTACTTATTTATCATCGTCTAACTGTAAAAGGGAACCCGTCTTTCTTGTTCCGGCACTATCCTCAGATCAGAGTTATAATAAAATTTCCTGAGGTACAGTATTCTCTGCGTTGATTTTCATAAGCTATGACACTGAAGGCTAATAAAATTACAAAAGGAGTTTTTTTTATCATTTATAAATTTGGATTATTGAAGAGCTGTATATTTAATTCATCATTTTACCTAATTATTAGGTTTTGTTTTCTTTTTGCAGCAGTTCAGCCGTGTTTTAGGCAGAATCATTTACGCTACTCAAAGTGACAACAATTTATGTTATTTACAATTGAAAATATGAAGATGTTTTTTGTTTTCACAGCCAACTGCACAAGGAGCCCAGGACCTGACAAAGTGACTGGTAGGAACCAACCACAGCAAACGCCCTTTAACATTTCATTTACATAACGTGACGAGTGATGAATCAGTAATAGTGCCTGAGCTGTGTGGAACGCGTTGTGAATACAGTTGTGATGGGTGACTCAGCAGAAAAAACGGGACATCATTCGTGCTTTCACTTTCACATTTATAGCCTCTTGAAAAGTTTTTCCACTACTTTTCAATAGAATATGTCTTTATGAAGCGGAATACTGTTTTGACAGATTTAATACCTCAATCTTACTCCAGAGCAAACAATTTAACAAGAGATTAACCAACTTGCTAAAAAATTGAACATTTCAGTGCACATTTCTTATAAGGCATGCAAGTAATGTGCAATTCATATGCAATATGATTAATTAGAGCTTTCAACCATTTTAGTGGCATGATGGGTTTGTAGTTTGAAACCATAACTGTTTAAACCTTCTACACGAGTAGCTGGACCACGACTACCTCGCAACAGAAAGGGCCCGATAATAGTACAAAAATGATCATTTGCATCCCATCAATTTCAATGACATAAATCTTAATGAAACTATTTGCTTTTCTTTAGTTTGAGTTTGGTAAAGCTGCCTCTGAATCTTCTGTTGGTCATTTTGAAGATTTAGGCCTAAAAACAAAAAGTACAGGTGTGGAGGCCTAATTTACACCAGTGAGTATAAGTTAGGCCAGTGCCCAATGAGATACATTGACTTAATAATTCTGGCAATGCTCATGCCTAATAAGTGTGATAATAAACAGTTACAAGAGTAAAGTGAATTTTATTCAGGTTGCTTAAACAGTAATGATCCACTGTGTGTTTTTCCTAGCAATCACAACAATGCACTGGGCTATACCCGTCACCCTGCTGACGATTGTGGGGATTCTGGGCTTTGTGCTCATATTTTTCAGGTATTTTCACATCTTTCTATTTTTACAGAATATTGTCAGCACTGTCTTAATGTCGTATATTTTTTAAGAAAAATGCCGTTTTTCTTTGCATGCAGATGGAGAAGACATCTTTCAACTGCTAGGCAAAACCACCATCAGAACCAGGTGAATGATGTTGTTGTGTAACGGCACATTGAGTCCAAATCATCACCTCCAAGAAGTGACTCCTAAAAAACAGTTGAGCACACACTGCAGCTCGGAGGGGGATGAATCTGGTTTTGGGTTCCCTCACATACCCACTGTGACGTTTGTATGCCCCACATGAGAACGATATGGTGCAACGTCCCAGTCATCACGTGTCGATCATTTTGTGTACTGCAAAATCCAAGGAGATGATCTGTGGACACGTCCGGCGGGCGGCAACCGCACAGCAGTGAGCTTGGATAGCATGAAGTTCCATGAGGAATGGATCTCAGATGACCCCGTCGGCTCAAAGATATCCCCACTGTGAACTGATAATGCTGTTAACATTACGTTGTATGTCACGTGCATGCCGTCCATCCACCTGACAGGTCACCAGTCCGTCACAGGATAACATAGAGATGTACAGTACAATGTACACACTCACAAAAAAAAAAACCCAATTAAGATTAAAAGCTGTGTTTTAGGGAAAACTTTTTTTTCCCTATTTGTTTATGCTTTCTGTTGGTTACTTAATAAAATTTCACCCTTTTTAATAAAAATTTTCACACAACCATTTTAAGACTGGGGAAAAAAAACAGCCCAGAAATGTACATTCCTATGTAAAAAGAGGATGGATTTATAAAACTGGTGATGAAGATGGCAGCTCGACAGGTGTTGTCAGTGTGGAACTGTGTTTTAAACACTCTTTACCATCTATCCCCAAGCATTTCAATTAAATGTAGTTAAGTAAAACATGAAATGCAGACTTGTTTGCAAGAATTTGAATTTGGGACAAACTGGTATGAAACTTTTGATCATCTGTCAAATAGCCCATTTGAGCTCAAACCCTGTTTTCATTACATTGTCTACGTGTTTTATCCAAATGCATGTCTGGGCTCTTTCCTGTGCTATTCTCTACCTCTATTCCTTGCTCGGGAGTAAAACCATACATATCTATATGCTGCCTGTTGCACAGTAATTTAAATTTTTTTAAATGGCACCACAGTTCTGTTCAGGGAAACTGCAGTATAGAGGATGAAGTGTGCTAATGCTCAGGAGATTCTAACCTTGTTTGATTTGCGGTGCACTAGTATGTTGGACCTTGTCACACCCTACTGATCTAGCCTCACTAAAGCGTTCTGAAAGGAGTGATGACAGTAGGGTAGTCTGTGGTCAGGATGTGTCATTTTCATTGAATAGGGTTCCCATTGACCTCTTGTGGAGACCTAACTGGTAGTCCAGCCCTCCTGGTCCTCTCTGGTCTGACTGCTACATTAAATCCTGTAGATTATTGGATTCTGCTCCCTCAGTTGCAACACTGTGTTGGAATCATAGGCAGTTTTATAGTTTGACTCGATTAATTTTGACTAATTTTACTGTTTTAACCCTGGATAATTAGGAAAATGTTAACGACCACAAGGCAAGCAAACATAGCAGTCTTTCTGGTCGCCTTGGTACCATCGCTCTCCTTCTCTTCGTTCGTCTGTCAAGAACCTTAGTGTGGCCTTTGATGGGGATTTTAAATTCGCTGAGCAGATGAGCTTTGTCATTAAGTAATGCTTTTTCCAATGTAGGGTCTAAACCAAGGCCAAAGGCTTACCCGATCAGAAGAAACTAAAAGAAGAAATCCATGCTTTGATATAATCCTGGTTAGATTATAAATCATTTCATTGTGGTATTGATAAAAGAAAGTCCGCAACCAGTACAGAATGCTGCAGCTCATGTTTGGCTCGTTGGTAAGGTTGTTTTAAACCTCTAAACTGGTACTTTGGTTCATGTCTCCACTGTGGCACTTTTATACTCAGGTCAGGACACCTAAGTCTGCTGATAAGCTTCGCCTCATGGTTTGTAAAACCAGGACCAGACTTGCACACTTCACGTTTGACGAGTTTTGCATATTTGTAAAGACGGGTTATTTTCCTTGTTTTGGTCTAAATGAAACTGTATTACCAGACTGTATTCATTTGTTCATTGTTTGTAATGTTTATTGTTCACATATTCTTTGTCCATTTCTTTTTTTCCCTGTGTTGTGCTTTGCTGTCTTTGCTGTTTTTATATACTTTGTTTAAAGGGCTTTTTTTTTATATGTTCGACATTTTGTTCTGTGTCTTATTTTAAGGGCTCTATAAATAAACGAGATGTTTGTCGTGTAACAACAAGCTAATGTATTATATTGGGATTTAATGTGGTATTTCAGCATGACGAGCCGTTACGCTGAAATGTATCTTTATGCTAATTTTATCCCTTCAATCTTTCAGGTATGTTTCATATTATTCAGTCGACTGTGGATGCATCTATGTAATTGAATAAATTGCTGTGCCAGATTAAAAGTCAGTTTATTTAATTTTGGATTGTGTGAGATGAATGTCTAAATAAATGCTATTATAGTCTGCTGCGACTTATATATGTTTTGTTCCTCATTATGACACATTTTTTTGACTGATGTAACTTAGTCTGAAAGATACGGAAAATGTCGCTCTCTTGCTTTAAGATGATCCTCCGCCCCAGCCTGAAGTAATTTGCAGCCTTTAACAGGTTTTCCTCCTGGACCTTTTTGTATTAAGCTTCATCCATCTTCCTAGAATCTCTGATCAGCTTCCCTGGCCTGCTGAAGAAAAGTATTTTTATAATGTAATTCTACTAATCAGTTGACCTCTTACAGCAACTGGTTTCAATGGACTTTATTTAGTGGTAGCAAGGTAAAATGATGTAGGAGTTAAGTGGTGTGTTTTTGCAACAAAAGGTAATAAACACGTAACAGTATATAATTTTTTTTTTTTAAATCAGACATGTGCTTTTAAATTTTAAATGTAAACACCAGACACATAGTAAAAGAGGAAGACAATGTGCCAGCTCCTCTTTTCCTTCCAAGGCTTCTGTTTCAGTCCAAGGTAGGCAAGTTATTATTTTATACGTTTGCTAAATTTTATCATGTATTTATTTTTATCACTTCAAGGCAAATGTCAAAGAATACTTTTACAACATAGCCTGTAAGTGATAATTACAATTTGTGAATACTTGCACAAATCATAACCATAACTGTAAAACCATCATGACTCATGATGGTTTCATGACAATGACCATCTGTGTTTGAAAAAACAACAGAGTGTGAATCATTAAGTCAACAGTGGAATCCTTTCACTTTGTAGGGATAGTTAGCATTCTTATGCCTGCAGACAGATCAGGAGATCTTTGCGCTTAATGTCTTATGTCTAGTTATGTCAGGACTTATCAATTAATGTTTTATTAGGGCCCCAACCTGAAGTGTCTGACTTAAAGGACCCAAAAGAAATCCAAGCACAGAACAGGATTTACAGATTTTATTGAGAACCAAACAGTGGTGCCAATTCTGGAACCTTGGGGTTAATTCAGGTTAACTAAGGCCTGAAATGAAGAGTGGAGGATTAGGGACATACTCCCTATCTAATGACTTTAAAGCAGGTGAGATGAGATTCACTAACAGGAATGACATCAGGGAAGCTCTGATCCTGAGTGCGTAGGAGGCTTTATGATGAATCTCTGGGATCTCTGTGCCATTCCTTGCAAGATACTGTTACTGTGACTTACTGTGAAACCAGTTGCCCATTGGGAGATGAATAAAGTCCTCAATCTCAATACTGTGGGAGTCTCATTTCACCATATGTGACAAAAGATGCACAATCTTTATACAGGCAATTACTGACAAGGCAAATCGTATTTCTCTCTCAGTCGGTTAAATAAGGCAAATTCTCCACAAATGTAGAAATTCCCTCTCTTTTGTCTTGCTAAGAAAAATCTGTCCAAGGAGACAAACCAGGCATGCTTAAAACATATAGGTGTCTGTACAGAGGTGGTGCCAACAAGCTTCTGAAACCAGAGTCGTAATTAGCAGAGTGAGAAACATGTTTGCAGGGAACCTGAAAAAGGAGCTGAGAAACCTTGACTAATGTCAAAGACCAGAAAGCTGGAATAACGGGAAGTACAGCTAAACATAAGAAAAAATAGAACTGAATACTGGAATAACAATAAAAACAGGAACCTGCACAAAGAGCTGAGAAAAAAGTAAATCCAAAGTCAAGGGGATGCAAACAAATAGGACCTTTTTATCAAACACTATCACTCAGACTACCACTTCAAAACTGAGTGAGACTCCAGATTCCAGCTGTATCTGCGAAAAATATCTTCTGATCTTCACACCATCGCATCATCGTGTCTCTGATGTATCACCTCTCTCCCGTGTGTCCACATTATCTACTCATTCTTCCAAAACTATGCATCATCATGTAATGTCTGTATGCATGTATTTTTAATTTTTAATACCAGCGAAACAGGCTGCTAAAGTAACCTCTGCTCAGTTTAAGATAAATGCCATTGCAAAAAAGTAGAAGAAAAAAAAACAAGCAGAAAAATATCTAAAATCAGATAAGAAAACACACACACCACAGCCAGTTGCTTATTTACAGGAAGGATGAGACTTCCAGTAGTGTTTTTTTTTTATCTGTCTTTACAGCAGCTGTGTTGGCTTGCCCAGTAGGTGACAACCTCTCGGTGTCAGATTACACCCTTTTACAATCAGCGCCAGGAAAAGCTGACATTTATTTTAAATGACTTGATTTATTAGAAAACTGCAGCTCCGACACAGCTCAAAGGGGAAGATAAGACCGAGAGATGGTACAAGAGGAATGTCTCTTGCAGGGCAGATATTCAAGGGGAAAACCTCTAAATGAAATTAGGAGGAAGTAAAGTAAGAGAGCAGCCCATTCGTACAGGAAACTATGTGCGGTTGAAGATTTCTACTGTTTTTGTTAGACAGTTATCTTTGAAGCACAGCTACAGCACAACGCCATGCATTGTCCACCAACATCAGCTAGATAGAAAAAAATAGTAGCCTGACAGGAAAGGCGAGATTCTTTCCAATAGATTATAACTAATTTAAGAAGATCTTGATAAGCCAATTTAGTTTGAACTATGAAGTGTTCTTTCTCTTTAAAGACTACCGCCCCTCTTAGTCATTATTGTATTCAGGTGAGCAAATCAGAAATGCTCCATGTTTCCAGTAAATCGTTTCTCATCGTTTCTCGACTGTTTGTACGGTAAACATTCACCGCACTGGTTACCAGGGTGGAGCCAGGTAAAATTGTCAACCCAAACTGGGGGGTTTCTTAGATGCCAGATTAGAGAGATAATCTTTTATGTGGTGACAGAATAAGCCATGTGTGTACACTGTATGCCCACTAAAGGAGCAGGATGGTGTAGCGCTGACCAGACGGGGGTTTTAGGCTCTTTGAAGAGGCAACGGGTTTATAACCCATATATCTCAGTTAATACAAATCTGACTGAAATGATTAATAAATGATCCTTTACTAAGGAAGTTTGTGTTTACTGTGAAAATAAAACTGAGCCAGATACTGAAATTAAATATTCAAATGCGGCGCTCTGCAAAGATTATTTATGACACCTTGCATTTTTTCCCCCAAACATTTTGCCAAGTTGCAGGTGATGTGAAGCAACAAAGTGAAAACAAAGTTTTTCTGTTGATACAGATTTTCATGTAACTATTGGAATGTGTTAAAGATATTTTTAGTTTGCATATGTTTATAAATGTATTGTTTTGTTTGCTCGCTGTCTAGTGTAAACAGTGTTGTATTTTCATTTGATGCAACCCTAATAATAGTTTTTTTTCCCCAATTTAGGTTCATTTGTATTTAAGCTGTTTGTCATTTGTTGTTCATTGTTGAGTGTTGGTGGTTATGTTTGGTTAAACTGCTGGCTACAAAATAAAAAGAAGAAGGTTCTGCAGATGTCACATTGCTTTTTTTTTTTTTTTTTTTGACTGCCATTTGGGGCCCACTTCCATGGCCGCTCAACCAGTTTTACAAGCACACGACACACGTTTAGGAGAAAATGAAAGAAACCAGGGGTATGACAGCGTTTTATAAATATAGAGGTCCCTTTAACAGTTTTCAATCTCTAAATACTTTTCACCGGTACCATTAAGGTCTTCATTTAGGATCTTTTGTGATAGATTAACACAAAGCAATGGATAGTTGTAAAGGGAAACGTCATTTTTCCAACCCTTTTTATTTTCATCTCGAATCTAAAAATTGTATTCTCCGCCGTTTAATCTGACACGCCTGTATCAGATTAAATGGGGCATGCGTTCATGCACAGTGTTGTGCATAAAATGATGGTAAGTGGAGAACCGTGAACCAAAAAAAAGCTGCTTTTTAAGTGTGGAACGTCAAGGGACCGTAGTTACTTTTGATAACTTTAAACTCTTAGAGTTGAAGTTGTGATAAAGGTGAGAGGACAAGCTTTAGCCACCTTGTCCTTGTTTATGTGCATAAACAATCATATCTGTGAGAGCCTTGCATTTCACTGATGACTCATTTCCAAGTGAGAGAAACCATCCCTGATATTTTTTCCAGATCAGAAACCTGTATAACCAGTAGTGTGTTTGTAACATGTAGCAGACTATGAACTGGGCTGATAATTTATTGTGATGATGACTATTGTCAACATACCACTACAATTCCTATGTACTTTGTAGCTAATGCTCTGTAGACATGTGATCTTTGCTGTGAATATTCTGCCATCTTTATTGGTTTTCAATAAGGAGAAAAGCAACCAGCAGCTCTGTGATTTTTTTTTTTTTTTTACTGATTAACATTTTATTGAATTTTCATTACAACACAGTCCATTCTCTGTAAAAGTGATACCCACCCGCAATTACATTGGTACAGTAACAGAGCAATAGAGAACAAACACTAAACAGTAGACAGAGTAGGAAAAAATAGGAACAAAATAAGAAAGTAAAATAAATAAATAAATGGGGATGGGGGCAGGACCTTGTTCACCCTTAATTTGGCCCCTGCAGTCTAAATAGGTCCCATTTAATTCGGAAGATCTCCATTTTATTTAATAATCTGTATGAAATGCACTCCAGTGCATCTAATCTGCCTAGTTGATTATACCATAAAGTAATGGGTATAATACAGGTGGCCTTTCATAGACATAGACATAGACAGCTTTATTTGTCATTTTGTATGCACAAAGTGCGTACAGAACGAAATTTCATTTGCATACAGCTTAAAAAATCAGAGTAAATTGCACTAATTTTCAGGACAAAGATGCAGCAGCAATTTATGTAAACAATTGAAATGTAAAACAATGTAACAATGTAAACAATGCATGGGAAATAGACAGTGTGCTATTCACAGTATCCAGGAGAGTATTATTAGAACCGTGTAATACGAATGTGGTACAGAGTCCATTTAGTGGCTTCAGCAGTCCAGCATTTCTGAAGCATATGTGCATATGTGTAAATGTGCAGTTATGCGAGTATGGTGCAGTGTCCATTTTGGGTTTCAGCAGTTCACAGTCCATTTAGTGGGTTCAACAGTCCAGCATTCTGAAGTATATGTGCAAATGTGTAAATGTGCAGTTATGCGAATGTGGTACAGAGTCCATTTTGCAGCCTCAGCAGTTCAGAGTCCCTAGCAATTCAACAGTCTGTACCCTCCACCCCACACAGTGAGACAGCTGGTCAGAATGCTCTCTATGGTGCTTCTGTAGAAGGTCCTGGGAATGGGTGGGGGCAGGTGGGCTCTCCTCATCCTGAAAATCCACTGAAGAATAATCCGTTTGCGCCCCAACATTAATGCAGTCTGGACCCATTCAGTGGTGTTTGATGACAAGTGTTTAATCAGAATCAGAAATACTTTAATAAGTGGGAGTGCAGAGAATGGGGGAGTGCTGGCCAAGTGGTTAGAGCAGCGTGCTTGTGCTCTGAGAAGGATGCAAGTACCCGGTTCAATCCCAACTACCTGTACTCTGGGTCCCTGAGCAAGACCCTCAACCCCCGACTGCTCCCCGGGCGCCCTACAGTGGCAGCCCACTGCTCCCCAACGGGGATGGGTTAAATGCAGATAAATCCTAGTATACTTCCAGCTGCGCCCCCGGGCAGCGGCTAAGGCTTACAGCTCCGCTACAACTCTTTGTTTGGCGGCATATTTTCATAAAATATGCCACCAAACTCGCTGGAAACCACTCATCCACCCAGCCGATCAGTTCATGATCGCCAGCGCTTACTGGAATTACGGTCATGTAGTGTTTTTGGACTTATAACCACTTCTACGCTCGATTGTTTACGCGGTCTTGGAGTATTACGAGAACCCCCGGGGGCCTGCGAGGCAGCGGACTCGACGAACAGCTCACGCCGGTGGTGAGTGAAGCGGAAGCGGTGTAGCTGGCCCAAGAAACGCGGTTGCCGCGAAGGCTTAGCAGCTAAGCTAAAGGCTAACCCATTCAGACCGCCGCTGCCAACCATCTTGCTCTCCAACGTCCGCTCACTGGATAACAAAA
This sequence comes from Fundulus heteroclitus, assembly GCF_011125445.2. Taxonomy (NCBI): domain Eukaryota; kingdom Metazoa; phylum Chordata; class Actinopteri; order Cyprinodontiformes; family Fundulidae; genus Fundulus; species Fundulus heteroclitus. The sequence continues at coordinate 36,812,690 of NC_046382.1, forward strand.
TAGACCACCTACAACTCGAACTCTCTGCAAAGAGAGAGTTCAGGGACTGCTGCGCTCTGATCTTGACCGAAACATGGATCTACTCAATAATCCCAAACCACGCCGTTAGCCTGGAGGGGTTAGCTACGTTCCACACCGATAGACAGAAAGATCTCAGCGGTAAGACACGAGGAGGCGGACTCTGCGTTTACATCAATAACACCTGGTGTAAAAATGCTAGATTAGTCACAAGTTTTTGCTCTCCGGACACTGAGCTCATGATTATTAGCTGCAGACCTTTTTATCTGCCTAGAGAAATCACTGCTGTCATCATCACTGCGGTTTATGTGCCTCCCAGCGCCAGTGACGGACTGGGATTAAAAAACTGCCCTGGCATTTTCACCAACCAGCGGGGGGGTTGGGGGGGGGGGTCGCGGTGGAGAGACGACGACAAGTTTTGCGCCGAGTGGGGGGGAGACGTTTGCGCGGAAGCGGCCGCCACGCCAAGAAAGTTCTGCGGGAAACCCTGCATTTGGCTTATTAGTGGGCCGAGTGAAACCAAAGGCCTACAATTAACAGGGTGAAAGGGGCCGCTCACACCCGACGATCATGCCGCCTCGTGATTGGCCGGCCCAAACGGCCCACGAGGGACCGCGGCCCTTCTGGCATCTGCCCAAATGCCAGACCGTCCAGTCCGTCACTGCCCAGCACTGACAATAAAGAGGCCATGAGTGTTCTCTATCGGACAATCTCTGACATGTAATCTGCACACACAGAGGCGGCTTTCATCATTGCTGGGGACTTTAACCAGGCAAATATGAAAACTGTTCTTCGTCATTTCCTCCAACATGTGGATTTTGGAACCCAGGGGGAGAACACCCTAGACTTAGTTTATACAAATATTAAAGGCGCATTCAAGGCAGCCACCCGCCCCCACCTGGGCTCCTCAGACCATCTCTCTGTCATGCTAATTCCTGCATAAAAGCCCCTGCTGATCAGAGCTAAACCTACAGTGAGGCAGGTGAGAGTGTGGACTGAAGGAGCAATCGAGGCGCTCCAGGACTGCTTTGAATGCTCTGACTGGGACATGTTCAAAGCTGCTGCAACTTATGAGGACAAGATCGACATTGATGAGTACGCCATGACTGTGTCAGCCTACATAAACAAATGCATTGAGGACGTCAGCACCACCAAGACCATCATCACCCGAGCCAACCAACGACCCTGGATTACTGTGGAGGTTCATCGAGCGCTAAAAGCACAGAACTCAGCCTTCAAGTCTGGTGACAAGGAGGCTCTGAGGACAGCGAGAGCCAAATGAACCGTGCCATCAAGCTAGCAAAGCGGGACCACACAAAGAAAATCCAGGAGCTTTTCAACGACGCCAGCAACACCAGGAGCATGTGGAGAGGCATACGGGCGATCACTGAATACAACACGCCCCCCCGGTGGATGAAGTTGATGCTGACTTCCTAAACGGACTAAATAACTTCTTTGGGAGGTTTGAGGCACTAAATAGCACTCCAGCAGTGAAAGCTGTTCCCCATCAGGAAGAGGAGGTCCTCTGCCTTGACACTGCCGATGCGTGGAAGACTTTGAGAAGAGTCAACCGGCGGAAGGCCCCAGGTCCCGACAACATACCTGGGCGGGTGCTAAAGGAGTGTGCAGGTCAGCTGGCTGGTGTCCTCACAGACATTTTTAACACCTTGCTGGACCAAGCCACATTGCCAGCATGCTTTAAGTCTTCCTCCATCATTCCGGTGCCGAAGAAACCTCAAATCACCTGTTTCAACGACTACCGGCCTGTTGCACTGACTCCCATCATGATGAAGCGCTTTGAAAGGCTGGTAAAAGAATACATCGTCTCCAGTCTCCCCCCAACACTCGACCCGTTCCAGTTTGCCTACCGGAGGAACCGCTCCACTAAGGACGTCATCTCCTCTGCTCTTCACCTGAGCCTGGCACACTTGGAGGAGAAGAACACGCACGTGCGGATGCTGTTCCTGGACTTCAGCGTTTAACTCCATCATCCCAAAGCATCTGGTGGGAAAACTGGAACATCTGGGCCTCAGGACACCTCTTTGAAACTGGCTGCTAGACTTCCTCACCAAAAGACCTCAGTCGGTCCGGGTCGGACAGAACACCTCTGATGTCATCACCCTCTGCACGGGCTTCCCTCAGGGCTGCGTCCTGAGCTCCCTGCTGTTCACCCTGATGACACACGACTGCGCTCCCAGGTTCACCACCAATCACATCGTGAAGTTTGCTGACAACACAACGGTGGTGGGCCTCATCAGAGACGACAATGACCACGACTACAGAGAGGAGGTGGAGCAGCTGGTGGGCTGGTGCAGTGACAACAGCCTGACCCTGAACTTGGAGAAGACGAAGGAGCTCATCGTCGACTTCAGGAAGAACCGGCCCCACCTCACTCCACTGCTCATCAACAACTCAGCTGTGGAGGTGGTCAGCAGCACCAAGTTCCTGGGGGTGCACATCACGGACAACCTCACTTGGTCTGTGAACACCAGGTCACTGGTGAAGAAGGCACAGAAACGACTGCACTTCCTGCGGAGAATGAGGAGAGCCCGCCTGCTCCCGCCCAATCTCAAGACCTTCTACAGAAGCACCATAGAGAGCATTCTGACCAGCTGTCTCTCTGTGTGGTGTGGAGGCTGCAGTGCCGCCGACTGGAAGAACATGAGGAGAGTGGTGAGGACAGCAGAAGGGATCATCTGGGCTCCTCTTCCCTCCATTAAGGACATTTCATCACAGCAATATGTGTCCCGAGCCCTTAACATTATCAGAGACCCCACACACCCTCACCATGAACTGTTCTTCCTGCTACCTTCTGGAAAGAGGTTCCGCAGCATTCGCTGCAGGTCCACCAGGTTCTGTAAAAGCTTTTTCCCTGCTGCCATCAGACTGTTGAACTGCTGAAGCTATAACTGGACTTTGTACCACATTTGTCCTGCATTTCAATTGCTGTACTGTGAAATTACTGCTGCACTTTATCCTGAAACTATCCTGCAAAGTTACTTTATTCTGAAATCCACAGCAATTCACTGAAATATAATGACATAGACAGCTCCGTGATTTTACACAACCACCACGGACAAATTCCTCAGTGCACGGCGAACAATGCACAAGGGCATAACCATCCTCTCAGAAGTGAGGGGGACATATTTTGAGTGATTTATCATTCTCTTTCACCTCTCCTTAGTGGCTAAGGGACAACATAATCACCAACAACAGCAGTGCAGCACCAGGTGAGATCATAAACTGCCAAATGAAAAAAATGTAACATGAGCTGTTTGGTAAACATTCCTGTAAGCAAATTATTACTATAGAATATGGAATGGGAGGTAACAGGCTCATCAGACTCAGAATTAAATTTATTGGCATGAACATAGAAGGTGACTCAACATTAAACAAATCCACATTTTAGTCAGATGTAACAGATGTGCAAGATTAATCAAGATAAAGAAAAATGGCGTGACGTTTCACTGCTTCCTTTAAGAATGCAAATAATGCAGAAGTCAAATAATATCTGAAAATAAATATCTATTAAAGTTAGGGCTGGGCAAGTTAACGCGTTAATTTCGCGTTAATTCATTAGACTATTAACGGCGATATTTATTTTATCGCGCATTAACGCATGTTGCTCACATGCTTTCAGTCAGTGTCAGTCAGCACGCGCTGACTGCAGCGCGCTGTCACGGCAGCACTCTCCCGCTCCCCTCTCGTACATGGCTCAGCGGCGCCAGCCAATCAGCACGCAGGCTCAGCCTGGCCCGCCCACTCAGCTCTCACACAAACTTAACAAACAGCTGAGAGAGACTTACCTGACTCCGCCAGATAGATTTGCTCCGCATATCCATCTGGAAACCTTCCGTTGAAGTAATTTTGGGAAGGGGCGAAAATACTGGTTAGCTGATTGGCCTATGTTGGTGATAGACCGGCCAAATGAACCAATCAGATTCGTCGTCACTCTGTTACGAGCGACGACGAAAACACAACCACAAGCTACTCTTGCTGCTGCAGGTAAAGGCTCGTTAGCTCAGCAAAGAAATACTCTGTAATTCCGATAAAACTTGCTCGATAGCCACGCTAACGCTGGTTTCATCGGCTGAAGCCGCCATGTTGTTTAGACTGAACTGTCGCGCTTCCCGTTGCATCACACCTCAACTCGCCTCAAAGCCAACGCTGATTGGACGTTCGTTTGGTGAACGGCTCCAAATTTTCTTTAACGGAGAGTAGCCAGACTGATCTGCGAGTGAAACCTTGAAAGCTCGCGAGATCAGGATGGTCTCACGAGGCTAGAGAGAGACCGCAGCAGCGAAAAAACATGAACAGGGGAAGTAGCACCGTTCGGCTTTATTTTAATACCGTAAATGAAATCAAGCTGTATGTTTTGTAAAAAGCCGGTTCATTTCAGTGGAAACACAACAAATTTATCTAAGCACGTGAAAAAACATGAAAACGTCGAGCCCCAGAAACGGAGAGAGGAGACGAAACTTCTCTCACTGCCCCGACAGACCCACAGACGTCTCTGACTGAGGCGTTTCAGTCCTCCAGGGAACATCCAGGTAGATCAGTGGATGGATGGATGTTACTGGAGCCCACACATAACATGTAATTAAGACCTTGAAAGAACCCAGTACATATATTAAAAAGTGTTATTTAAGATAAGATAACATTAGCTAATCATTTTTTTATCCCACGACGGGGAAATTTATAGGATTAAAGCAACAGGCAGGTGCACACAACACAGACAAAATTACATAAGGATTGAAATATATAAGAGGTGGATTAGCGAAAAAACACTGAACATAACATTATTGTCAGGGTTTTGTTTACCGATGAACTCAGGACGCACACACGGAACTAAAAGTTTGAGTCTTTATTGAAAGAAGTATGCTGGGTGATGAGTGATGAAGACCGGAGGATCAGGACTGCAGAAAGTCAGGGATGTAGATGATGCCAGGAGCTGACGGCCCGGAGACAGAGAGTCCACACTTGCTAGGTGCTGCTCGGCTGCAGGCCTCATAGCACTCAGGTTAGCAGTTCATTGGAGACACCAGGGCACAGAGCTGAGCTTCACCAGGGCGGCTAGTCAGGTTAGCAGAACTTGAGAGACACCAGGGCACAGAGCAGAGCCTTTCCAGGATGGCTAGTCCAGTTAGCAGTTCTCTGGAGACACCAGGACACAGAGCAGAACCTCTCCAGGAACAAACAGTGAACAAACAGTCTTTAGAGTGACTGGCAGGACTAACCTTAACAACAGGAGCAAAACAAAGCTTCCAAGGCAAACCGGGGACTGGCATGGAGAGGTGTGGAATGATGACGGCCGAGTGCTGAACTTCTTCTTCTTCTTCTTCTGTTGTTGTTTTATGGCGGATTGGCAGGCCAACGTAAAAGGTGCATTTCCGCCACCTACTGATCTGGAGTGTGGAGTGCACAATTTTGGAAGACTACAAAATTAATCAATGAGGGAAATAAGCAAATAATAATATTAATAATAATAATAATAATAATAATAATAATAATAATAAAAATAAATAAATAAATAAAAAAAAAAAAAAAAAAAAAAAAAAAAATCTACAACTAAATCCTATTCATTGTTCCTGTATCTTTTAGGTATTTGAATAATATTTCATTGACTCTTGTCTGTCTTGTCTCATTTCCTAACAACACTTTTATTGAATTACCATCAATTCCTATCCTTCTCAACTCTTGAATTAGTTTCATTCTCTCCCTTACATATGCAGCACACTCAAAAATAACGAGTGCTGAACTGAAGGCAGAGGGAGGTTTAAATAGAGCACTTCACAGGTGGAACAAGGGTCTGGCTAATTGACTGGTAAATGATATCAGGTGTGACTGACTGCTGAGGAGGTGCAGTGGAAATGACAGAAAATAACTGATGACTGAAAACAATAAATAAAGTCAAACCTAACCCAAAAGAGATGAAAAAATGAAAATAACAGAAAAACAAAGCCAAACCAAAACTCAACCATGACAATTATTATTATTATTATTATTATTATTATTATTATTATTATTATTTAATTGTAATAATAAAATAAAAACCACAAAACCCAAAAGGTCAACAGTTTCATGATACATCAAGCTTAGGGACTGGCTAATATACAGCAGGTCAAAAAAGGCCATATTTTGGCTGCAGTGCTTGCTGTTCTCTTATGAAGAAAAGATCAACTAGTGCACTAAATTCAATAGATGGGTTGAAAATATCCAGTATAAAATAAGTGCTACAAATGTTACAACACTTTTGTTCATATGGCAGCAGAACATTAAAATAAAAGTGCTCTTTACACTACTTTTGAATTCATTCTTGGAGTTTGTAAATACAATGCGATTAATCGCGATTAATCAGGGCGATTAATCACGATTAAATATTTTAATCGTTGCCCAGCCCTAATTAAAGTAAATCAAATAATCAATCCCCTGCCCTGTCACTGTCTGCTGGCTCTCCCTTTGAGGGCTGCAGCCTGGTCTCTGCCCTGACTCAGGGCCTTCTCCTTGGAATACCTTTTACAATACAGAATAAACTATTTTAGAGTGGGAATGAGAGTTACTCTGAAATAGCAGTGAAAACCCTCTCCTCATAACTGCTTGGTTTCTCCTTGCAGGCATAAATATTTTACTCAGCAAGTTGTAACCACTCTTCACCTGTGAAGACCCAGCATCATTGTCCACTGCTGCTAGCTTCTGCTCTTCCTGCTTCTGCTCTTTCTATTGTGGCAATAAAGATTGATTTTAAATATGTGGAAAGCCACTATGAGCACAAGTTCTACAAAGAAATTAAACAGATTTGTGTTTACTCTTACCATGAACTAACTAGCAAGGTATGTAACAGAGAGGTGACAACAGTTTTCTTGTTCACTAGCGTAAAAAGATAAACTGCCATGTCATGAGTCATCATTTAGCTAACATTATCAGCAACAGCATTACTCAACAGGTTGGTTGTTGGTGATAGTTTTTCTGAAAGACGTTCATGCTTCCCTATTTAGATGAGCTATCTGCTGATTTAATTTCTCAACATGTAACAAGTCATCATTTAGCTAACATTATCCACAATAGCGTTACTCAGCTTACATGGTTTATTTAGGGGGGAAAAACTGTGTGCTTCCCCCACTGTGAAGAGCAGCTCAGCTGCAGAACGCTTCCTGCCTTCTGCTCAGAAAAGCACGTTACCGCACGTGAATAATGGATTAAACAGTCATAGCAGCTGGAAAAAGTGTGTGTGTGTGTGTGTGTGTGTGTGTGTGTGTGTATGTGTGTGGGGGGGCGAAGGGCACAGATTTGAGAGGTACCCCCAGTCCATTACGCTCATGACAATGCAGCTTACTTACACTGATGTTTATCTCTCTGCAGGAGGTAAGCTTTGAATTTCTGGAGGAGTTTTGGTTCTTTGGGTTGCGGTTCCAGCTAACTACAGCAGTATTGACCAGAATATGCAGGGCAGTTCGTGATTCTTGGTAAACGTGAGATGAGAACAGAGATAACTTCCTCTTTGTTTTGTTGCCCGTGCAGTTTAGTAATAGTGTCGCGCTTTATCTTTGGATGAAAACCTCAAACCAAAGCGCCTAGCATCAGTCCAAATAAAAAGCCTAAAAATAGTAATGAGCTAATGTTTTTGCTCAAGATTCAGCTCAGAAATGAGGTAGAAACTCTATGTAGAGTACAGACCATGTTCTCTGGAGTTTTAATTATTTATGCTTTTTTTTGTTTGTTGACATGCTGTGACCAGGTTAATTATAGTTTGCATTACTAGCAAACACTGTATTTCTCTTTATTTTGTACTTTAAAAAAAACTGTAGCAACAGCTTGTTGTTAGTAATAGTCTTGTGAAAGACCTTCATGCTTCCGTATGCAGATGACCTTTGTGGAGTTGCTGATTTCATTTCTCAACAGGACAACAGACCTCCCCATAATGCCAAAAATATCAATACCTGCGTTGTTGACCTTAGTGTCACTGTTTGATTCGCCAGAGAAATAATATGACCTAAACTAAAATAGAGAAGCCATGTAGTATAATCTGTGCCCTAAATCAACAAAACAGCCTCAGACCCCACCTCACCCCCCATCACCATGTATGACTGTATGATGTTCTTTTTTTTTTTTTGTTTTACACCAGTTTTAACGGGACACACACCTTGCTGAAAGTTCCAGTTTCATCTTACTTAGTCACAGAATATTAGACAAGAGTCTTAGGGGACCATTGAGATGTTCTTTGGCGAATGTGAAACCCACCTTTGTGTTCTTTGTGGCCCTTTTGTTCTTTAATGTTCTTTATAATTTGACGAGTCTCTATTTTGACTTTTTATAATCTACCCTGAGATTAAGTGAGGCCAAAACGGCCCAGTTTAAGATGTTGTTCTTGATTCTTTATTGAACTCCTGGACGTGTTGCCGGTGTGCTCTTAGAGTGCACTTTGTAGACCGGTCACACCTGGGAAGGCCAAGAAATTACTTGATCCTCTCAAGACGGTTTTTCATATAGATCCTATTCAGGTAATTTCCTTCTTCTAAATATAAATAAATGTTTCCCTTCACAGTCCCACAAAGGGGAAATGATGCATTGTGGTGGATGTTATTCATTATCAAGGAGGAAAGCACACTACTCATTTAATTAAGAGAAAGATCTTTGTCTTTGCAGTTTATTCAAAGGCGTGAAGCGTTTGAATGTCTCTGTCCCAACGCGGTCAGGAAACAGAGCGAGAGGAAAAGGGCACACTAAACCTTTATTCATTCTGGGTTAACACAGGAGGAGAGTGTAGACTTCATCTGAGAAAATACGAGCACACACACTGGTGCGATCCAGTTCCTATCTAACACAACTCCTGTCTGATTCCTTGGTTAAAGAGCACACAATAATTCACTCTGTAAGCATCTGAGCTTTTTTCACACGGGAAACTTATGCAGGTGAATCTAGCCAAGATATGATCAGTTACATACATCAATAAATGTTTCCAAAACAGCATTTAACCCATCTCTCATGGAACAGTTGGCTGCCTACCAGGTAGCAATCTGGGGTTGAGAGTCTTGCTTAAGGAGCCATGGTGGCAGTCTAACTGTATTCTTGCAGCCTTTCTCAGAACACCTGCTAACTAGACCAAAACTCCCCCTGAAGTGATACACTCTTCCTGGAGTGGTACAGATCAGGAAGTTATCAGGAACGTGTGTGGGAGCTGAATCAGAACCACAATAATGTGGTTAAGCACTATTAAGCAATAAATTATGAAGGGGGATTTTCTTTCAAAGAGCCAGCTTTGTGTGGATTGCTTCTTTCAATCAGTGCATGAAACGATCGCTGTCGAGCTATTTTTCTATTTACTCAGGCAAATTTGGTTTGTATTAACACTTATTTGTTTATATGAAACTTTTAAACTGACAAAGAGCAACACAAAACACATTAACACATTTTCAAAGCACTGTAAATCAGTGTGTGTACTAATCTAATATGGAAAATAATTACCTTTCCAGTGATATTATAATCTAATAAGACATTTAAATCATGCTGCAAAAACAAGTTTATCTACCGTAATTGTTTTCACCGAACAAATTCCAACACAGGATCCAAAAACAACGCCTTCCTCCAACTTCCTCATTTTAAGAACTGGTTTAGTGTCTTTGCCTTTTTATCTTGTAACTAAGATTTTTCTTCTTGTTTTAGTGCGGTTTCCACCGATATTGACCAGGCATCATGTCAGGCCTGGATGTTGACCCAGACGACATGATGTAGGCAGAGGCAACAAGAACCTCTGATGCTAAAACTACCCACTTTAATCAACTAGTATACAGGAAAATGACTTGGACTTTGTTGAAGGTATCGGTATGACTGACTGAAACCACTTTCGGTTGGTTTTGGAGGTTGATAATGATTTAATAACCCGCCTCTTGCCCCATGACACCTGCAGACAGGCATCAAACCGTGCGCTGACAGGGTTGACCATAGACATTATATAGGGAGACGCCCCATGGACTGGTGCTGGTTATTACAGCTGACGTTTCAGCTTGGCCACCATCTTGGATGGGTCTCTCCCATGCCCCCAAAGCATTTATTTGTACTGAGTAAGATGTTTGCCCAACTACAATAAATCTCATAACTAACTGATTTTTTTTACACGGTTGGGTTTGTTACAAACAGTTATGATACAGGATTCTGTTACACATTTTAAAAAGCATGTTGTAATGCTGAAATACGTTGTTTATACAACATAAATGTATCCTCTTTAACAGACAGACATATGGCATATCATTTTTTTACTATGTTTTATGCTATTTAACAGGCAGACATGTGGTATGGCATATTCTTAAATATATAAATACATCTGTGCTTTCATGCTGAAATACTTTGTTTTATGCTCTTAAACAAAGTTAGATGTGGTATTACACATTAATACATGTATAAATTAATACATTTTATATTTTATAAACAAGTCAGTTTGTTCATTTAAATTTATTTCACTCTCTCACATTTCACTCTCTCACATATCCTGAGCCTTCTCTACACGGCAACAATAATTTCTTCATATTTGTGCGTGCTGTACATGCACACATGCACACACAGTTTTTAAAGGCCTGGAAAAGCGTTCTTTAAAATTTCCAGGTCATTCCAGTATCTTACACTACCTTGCTTGCAGCTAGGACTGGAGCTTTAGACTGTTGCATGTGTTTGTTCTCACTAACTCCAGGCTACTTAATTTGGCAACGTGATTCTGCCTTGTTTTGTGAAATACGGCGATAATAGATAAATAAGCATTAAATTATGGTCCATCTGTTGGGTTTCTGCATTGTTCTCACCAAATAAAAACTCAGCTTTAGAACCAATCTCAGCCTAAAATGGTGATCTGCACCACATGATCTACTCTAAATAGTTAATTCTGGTTATTGGAATCATAAGCTGCAAAGTTGCTCCCTCTGCGTTTACCTTCGTAAGCGTTCCAGCACGTCATGAGGCGCCTGCATACATAAAGTCTATGGGGCTGATACACTCTTCTCTATTTATTCACATTGTGCAATGGCCGTATATAATACACTTCGCTTTGAAGCCACCAGTGGCCATATTGGTACTCCCTATGTTCATAGAACAACGATGATTTTCTCATGTTCGGGGGTACATAACTTTTATGTTATGTACTAAAACTATCAATTACTGAGAAACTCACAGACACACATATATATATATATATATATATATACATATATATATATATATATATATATATATATATATATATATATATATATATATATATATATATATATATATACGTATTTCACACAGTCAGAAGACTGCTTGTTGTTGCAACCAAATCCTCGGCAAAATCAGCAATCCATTGAATAAATAGAGATCAGTGGGCTGACAGTCAGGATGGGTGGATAATGTGTTAGGTACTGCCACCGTGTGTCTGAAAGCAGGTACTGTTTTCAAATTTCTCAGCGAAAGACCCAAACTGCTCCTTAACTAAAAAATGATATGAACCACAGAACGCACATCTTACCACATTTCCTGAAAAATGAAAAATATATAGTGATAATACTAAAACAAAACATACACTGGAGAAAATATACAAAACCCAGATAATAAATGTTCACACCGAACAAAAAGCAACACGATGCAAGGGGAGAAAGGAAACAACCTAGAGACACAAAGAACACAGAACAGCCTTGACCTGCCGAGCCATCGGCTTAATCAGGCAATTTGGGAGCCACGTCCACACCTCAAACTTGTTGCTATCCTCCTCAAATCATTTCGGAACCATTTTTGCTTTGTTGCAGCCATGAAGGAATATTATTTCCAACTAAGTAAATGGTCTGAATAAATAGATAGACGGATGTCAAGCTGACATCCACATGGAAGGCAGGAGTCAAAGTTCCCCAGCAGACAAATTGCCCAAACTATCAATCCCACTGCCTTCCCTGGTTTGCCATGTGTTGCCCTGGTAATAATCTGTCCTAACTGCCATATTAGTGGTCCTAATGTCCTAATTATGTGACAGTTTTTTTATTAATAATTTATGACTGTTATTCCAATCTCGTTCAGAGCTGAAGCAGCCTGTTGGATAAGAGGTAAAACATCTTGGAGAAAATAGAAAAGTCTAGCTGCCTTCTTAAGCATCTCTGAGACTTTGGAAATCTACATTTACACATTTCCATAAATGTGTGACTATAAGTAACACATCATAGGTAAACCCCATCTACTCCCTCCACGGTCCTGATGCCAAACAATGCAACAAGAATAGAGGTCTCACAAACATTTAATACCTTTACAAAGCTTTTAATTTTCTATTTTTCAGCGTTGAAGTGTCCGGTCCAGGGTTTCTGACTAAGGTATTTTGAGTTTTGCCTTTTATTTGAATAAAACAGAAAAGAACAGAAAAGTGAAACCATAACTTGGACTCTCACATCAAACTATTTGAAAACTCTCATATTTCCTATCAGGCTGCTATTTTTATTAACGTGGCTGATGAATTGCACAGCATTGTGGCGTCATTTCTAAACTGTCACCACACCCTGGTCGCTGCTGACTTAAACCAAAACAACAAGTTTCTTATTTCCTGCTTTTCAACGGAGTAACTGCAATCAAATTACAGATGACTGTGTCAATAGTTTTGTTTTCATATGTTTTTTTTTTGTTCCGTCTTTTATTATTGTGACATTGTAGCTGATTTTTCTGTTTAAATGTTTGATTTTGTGGGTAACTTATTTAAAAGAGTGAATTCTATTAATGTATTTGTGGAAGATTCCATCCATCCATTTTCTTACTCACTTATCCCTCATGGGGTCACGAGGGGTGCTGGTGCCTATCTCCAGCATTTCAACAGGCGAGAGGCGGGGTTCACTCTGGACAGGTCGCCAGTCTATCACAGTTGTGGAAGATTGAATCTGATTTTTATAGTGGCTAAATGGAAGACTCCTTCTGAGGGAAAAAACACAGAAAGGCCACATCCGTTATAAAGGAGAACGGCAGGAAAGAATTACCCATCATCCAAGCTGTAGAATAAAAGGATATAAAGTATTTAGTATTTAAAAAAAGGAAGCTGGAGGATGGCTCATCAAAAGCGGAAACCACAGGAATGACAAACATTCAGAGGTTGACAGGTAGACATGAAGATCTAGTCTAGCTGTCAGAGCAGACAAAGGATGACAACAAGCAACTTTTCTCTTTCACCTTAAATTTTTTGTTACGTCCTTTTGAACAAAGCCCCCTTTTCTCTGAATAAGCTGTTTTACAAAGTTTTTTTTCTGGTTTATGTAGACCAGACAGGTGTGGTTATGAATTTAACATCTCCATCCTTTGGACTTGCAGATTAGCCTCGTGAGACCATCCTGATCTCGCGAGCTTTCAAGGTTTCACTCGCAGATCAGTCTGGCTACTCTCCGTTAAAGAAAATTTGGAGCCGTTCACCAAACGAACGTCCAATCAGCGTTGGCTTTGAGGCGGGTTGAGGTGTGACGCAACGGGAAGCGCGACAGTTCAGTCTAAAGAACATGGCGGCTTCAGCCGATGAAACTAGCGTTAGCGTGGCTATCGAGCAAGTTTTATCGGAATTACAGAGCATTTCTTTGCTGAGCTAACGAGCCTTTACCTGCAGCAGCAAGAGTAGTTTGGCTTGTGGTTGTGTTTTCGTCCTCGCTCTGTTACGAGCGACGACGAAGCATGTTGACGAGTACGTCATATGCTTCGTTGATCTGATTGGTTTATTTGGCCCGTCTATCACCAACATAGGCCAATCAGCTAACCAGTATTTTCGCCCCTTCCCAAAATTACTTCAACGTAAGGTTTCCAGATGGATATGCGGAGCAAATCTATCTGGCGGAGTCAGCCAGGTTACTTGCAGATGGCTGCTGCAGATTGGAAACTAGGCGCCATACTTTTGTTTTTATCATTAGATTCAACCAAGCTGCAGCTTTTTGCCCTTGTGTCCAACCAAACACCTGCCTTTCTATTAGAAGTGAAATGGTCCTTCTGGTTTCCTGTCGAGCCACACCGCGAGCTGGTCTGGCTACCAAAGTGCAGTCCATAGTTATCTTGCAGTTTGTTTGCTTTATTGTTAATGTCAAAACACACTAGACCCGGTTTAGGATCCGATCCAACAAAAATGAATCAGGAAAAAGTGAGACACGGTGGTAAAACATGTTCGCTTTAGGGGGAAATAGCAAAGTCAAATCTTCTACGTGCAATGGAAACATTATATAACAGTAAGCTAAAAAAAAAAGAAAAAAAAGTAAAACTGCTGTCTTTGAGCTTGTTTGGGCAGACACAGCGATTTTGTGATTCATGCCACACCGGCTTGTGTTTAAACCGTCAGGATTTTTGGCATATATTCCGCCGTGATTACTCTACATTGCAAATCTGGCGATCTATAGTGAACAGTTGGACTCACCTGCTGTGTTTGGGCCTTACCCCTTTAAAAGTGACTAGCACTTTTATAATTTCTTTAAGCATGGAAATTGCGTCACCTGACAAAGTTGGAAAAAGACTTGCGACAGGTTGTTGGAAAGGTATGACTCTCCACCTTCCAAGGATCCCAGCCATGGGGGCAGAGCATAAACACATCTGTGTCCTGAAGCATTATTCTGGAAGAGTCTACCTTGTTTGATAGACCTTTAAATGGCATCTTCTGTGTTTAAAGAGCTGTAAAATCATGAGTGAATAAAATAATTTCAGGAATTGTCTTAGAAACATTAAAAGCCTCCTCCTTTGAAGAATTTAGAGAATAGAAATTGCCATATTTGAACTACTTTTAGAGAAGGTGAAAATTACGCACCTCCCTCTAGGCCCAGTACCAGGCCGGTTGGGTTTAGGATTATATCACGAAGTTTAGAGGAAAGTTCAACCTGGCAGACTCACCCCACACACCTGCATCCACTGATTACCTCTTCAAGCGTCCGCACGCCAGCCAATCTCCGTCAAGTCCTCATCCTACCATCCCACAATACTGCTTATAAGGCTCTTCACTCATGGATTCTCCTGCTCTTCAACTGAGCTTCGGCATCAGAAACAGCTGTATCATGTCCGACTTTGAGTCTGATAATCTAGCCAGATCCCCAAGCTGTCTCATCTCGGATCCGCTCCTGCTTCCTCCATTTCTGCACGCAGGAGCATTCACATGACAAACCGCCTTGATGCTACTTACTCAGCTTCCCGGCTTACAGCTTGTGGTATTTCTCCCTCTCATCCACCTCACCGCCCTGTTGCCATATGACGACTCCTCGCCCTGTAACGAGTAGTGCTGGAGATCCCGAAATTCAGCCGGACACAGAGCTTTGTTTTAAAAAGGTTTAATTAAGAGACTTAGACTTAGACAACTTTATTTGTCATTCGGTATGCACAAAGTGCGTACAGAACGAAATTTCGTTTCGTACAGCTTTTGTAAATCGCAGTAGAAGTTAAATTACAGTTTTAGGTGCGGCAGAGATTTAGAAGTAAACAGTAGATGTTAAATATACAGTATACAAACAATTGAAATGTAACAAAAAAGAGACATTATTTATGTACAATTTGTGCAATTTTAAGACTAATAGATGAATAGTGGCAGATGAGGCAGGCGAGCAGAACCAGACTTGAAAAGGGACTGACAGACAGAACCAACTTGACCAGAACCTGTAGACTGAATCTTGACTTACAGCCACCGATGTGTCTCCAGCGTAAGCAGAGCGGATAACAGAATCCCACAGAAATCCTCCCTTCAAAGCAGTGCAGACAAACACTAGCAGGTGTACTAGTGAGGGCATTGTGAGGACTTTCTATAGTAGAGAAAAGTCTAGGAGAGAAACACTGCTAAGCAGATAAGGATAGGGAGTGAAAGAGACACATACAGTTTTCTAGACGTAATTGTCTGGGAAAAAGACAAGGCCAAGTGTATCATCTATAGAAAGAGAACATTAACCTGTTGGCAGCAGGAGCTCAGCTGATGACGGTGCTACAGCTAAGCAGAATGCAAGGACAGCTAATATGTAAAGAGAAAAAGTGAGAGAGGACACAAAGTTAAAAGTTCTAATAACAGAAAGGCATATAAAATTGGAAAGTAGTCGAGTCGTTGAATGTTGCAGAGTGAGAGAAAGTGGTCATCGTGTCCTCCAGTAGCCTAAGCCTTTAGTAGCAAAACTACAGAGATAGCTCAGGGTAACCTGAGCCACTCTAAGCTTTGTCAAAAAGGAAAGTTTTAAGCCTAGTCTTAAAAGTAGACAGGGTGTCTGCCTCACGGACCAAAACTGGGAGTTGGTTCCACAGGAGAGGAGCCTGATAGCTAAAGGATCTGCCTCCCATTCTACTTTTAGAGACTCTAGGAACCACCAGCAGACCTGCAGTCTGAGAGCGAAGTGCCCTGTTAGGAACATAGAATTTTAAATTCTATTCTCAATTTAACAGGAAGCCAATGAAGGGAAGCTAAAATTGGAGAAATATGATCCCTCTTGTTTATTTTCACCAGAACTCTTGCTGCAGCATTTTGGATCAGCTGAAGACTTTGAACTGCATTTTAAGGACTGCCTGATAGTAAAGAATTACAATAGTTCAGCCTTGAAGTAACAAATAAGGACTAGTTTTTCAGCGTCACCCTTTTCGCTTATCAAACGTATCATTCAGGATTTTATGAAGTGTTCCCAATTGCAGCACTGAGATGAAAAAGATCATTTTTGATGCATCGATGATTAGAAATCCATCCATCCATTGTCCATACCCTCTTATCATTGCAGGGTCGCAGAGTTGAGGGGGTTGAGCATACCCCCAGCGGTCATTGGGGGAGAGCTGAACAACCTGGACAGGTCAGGACAGGTCCATCACAGGGCAGGCAAAACAGAGACATGCAGGACAAAGTCATGCTCTAGGTATGAATATGTCCACGGAATTTAGAGAGACCAGTTAACCTACAAGTCATTTTGGAACTGTGAAAGGAAGCTACAGCACCTTGAAAGAACTCACATTTGTCATGTAAAACATTTACTAGAGCAGTTTCAATGCTATGGTGTGGTCAAAAAACTGATTTGACAGCTCTGATAGGATAGATTTATTTTGTATTAAAAATGTGTAGCCTACATTTGCTGATACATTTCCTTTTCAGATAGTTTACCATAATGGGACTGTAATTATTATGTATTAATATATTTAGATTGGGCTTCTTTAAGGACAAAAGAACATAAAAACATATGATAAACAATTTGTGTCTGTTAAATGTAGCAGCTGTTTTACTTGTGTTGTTTGGGGTCGACATTAGTTACAGTGAGAAACAGAGAGCGAACGAACTGTTCCTTTAAGACGCTCTCTCGACGACGTTGGTTTCCGCTAAACCCGGAAGTGCTCGGCCAGGTTGCTATTTCTAGCATCACAGCGCAGCGCGACGGCTTCAACTTATGACTTTCTTCTGTGTAAAAGGGCGTAAGATATAAGTTAAAATGTCCGGAGGGCTCCAGCTGGAGAATGCCAACCCGGTGATCTTCCAGCGCTCCGGGGAGAGGCTGCTGACGTCCTCCGAGGAGGACGGAGACGTTCACGACCCCATCGACGACAGGGAAATATTCGATATCCTTTTTTTTTTTATATAAATCAGGAAAACTTCCTGTAATTCAGCTTGTTTTAAACCAAATGAAATAAAATGGTTCAGTACCTTTCCACAGTATTGTAGGTACATAAACTTGCATAAAGGCATGATAATGGCGGCGGGATGAATAAATGTTGTCTTTAACTTCCGTTACATCTGATCCGGTCCATCAATGATCCGGAGCACCCGCTGTCTCTGGAGGAGCTCAACGTGGTGGAGCAGGTTCGAGTTCAGGTCGGTGTCTGACTTCACCTCTCATCACGGGTTCTGAAAAAGGTTCCGCCGCAAACTCCAGTGGATTCGTTCGTTACGCGCGTGTTTTGGTGGAGGTTGGATAAAGCTGCGACTGCGCTTGGATGATCCTGCGCGTCTTGTGCAGCTAAGTGAGGACGAGCAGCATGGCGGACAGCTGGACCACCAGACTGAGGGGGGATGCTGGGGATGCGGTGGGCTTGGAGATAGAGGACGGGGACCAGAGCTGTCAGCCGCGCAGGATTGCAGCTGAAGTGTATCAAAGGACTGGGCTGCTGATGTTTCTGTTTCTGTAACAGCTGGCACATTGCATACCAGGTTGGATATTTTACAGCTGAAAGGATGGCAGGATCGTGCTGTCCCTACCATCCCGGGTCCCTCTCCAAAAAAGAGATGCATCTAAGACCTGAGGATTATTGTCTAAACCTATAGGCTTTTAGATACCTAATAAAATATCCATTTCTCTTCAAACACACTTGTTTCTTTCTCCTGACAGAGCTGTAAATTAGGTTTACAACTGATCAAACATATATGTTTGAAGAGGAACTGTTTTTGTCATGTGTCAAACTCTCGGGTCTTAAGAGGTTAAGAATTTTGTGTTTTCATTTCTGACCCTACATACCGCACCATTTCTGAATCCTGCCGTGTTTGTGCAGTGCTGGCATCAAACGTACGCCAGGAACTAAGAGGAAGCCAGGGGGGCTGGCGGTTTGGGAGAAATCCTCCTCTCTCATTGGGTGCTTTAGCTCCTAAAATGTGAAGGAAAATACTTTTCGACTGGTTTCATTAAATCTCTATAAGGATGGAGAATAAAACAAAATGTAAAGAAAATGACACGTCTCTTCATTCCTGTACCATGTGGCTAGTGAGGAAATAGACGTGTGTGTGGTGTACGAGGAGGACAGGTGATCCTTGGGGTCCTTTAGATTCCAGGTTGGGACTTGTTGGTTAGGACTGGTCTGATGCGGGTTCAGATTGGAGTATTTATAGAGTATTCTGAGCGGTTTGGGCTTCAGTTCGTTTGTTTTTCTCTCTCAAAAACAAGAAATTGAGCAATATGCTCAAATTATGGTGCTTTGTGTTTGAGGCTTGATTTTCCACCGGGCATTTACTCCTGACGCCTAACAGGGCTGACAAAGTGTCAGGTGACCCGCTGCCAGCCCAGTGATGGCTCAGGAGGCATAAGAGTGTAAAACAAAGTATTTATATCCGTGGTTGGACTATGAGGTGGAGACAGGCTGACCTTCGGTGTGTTGTTGTGTCTTGTCTTCAGGTCAACGACACAGAGAGCACTGTGAGCATCGAGTTCACTCCCACCATACCCCACTGCAGCATGGCGACGCTCATTGGCCTGTCCATCAAAGTCAAGCTTCTGCGCTCCTTGCCAGACAGGTTCAAAGTAAGTGGAAGATGCTCATTAAATGTCGCCTGCTCTCACGTGTGGGCTGGCGCATGAAACAGACTGCGGCATCTCTTTGACTTTTTACGTTTTTATGTTGTTGTTTTTTTTTCTTTTCAGATCGATGTTCACATCACTCCTGGAACTCATGCCTCAGAGGAAGCAGGTAGAAACACGCAAAGCAAAGCAAACGTTTGAATTTAGAGGTTCATCTCAAGTTAGAACGTTAAAGAGGGCTAAACGTCTTATAGATTTGGAAGAAAGAAATATTTATTACACACTGTGATATGTCTCAAACGTTTATTTCAGTCAAGTATCGCTTACAGAGAAAGAAAGCCCCAAATCGATGTTTTACCGCTGACTAATCCAAATGATTTTTAATACATAAATGGGGGCAAACTCAAAAGAGTCACCGTGTACTGTACCTTGTATGCACTGACTCTTTGGTCAGGGCTTCTTTTGCATTGATTACTGCATCAATGTGGCGTTGCATGGAGGCGATCAGCCTGCGTTTCTGCTGAGGTGTAGCTGGAAGCCCAGGCTGCTTTGACAGCACAGTTGACTCTGGTGTCTCTCATCTTCCTCTTGACAACAGCCCATATGCGACCCATATTCGTCTTTTTGACGGCAATATCTTTTCAAAGTGTCTGCAGTCCGAACGGTCACGTCACATTTTCTCCGTCTTTGACATCACTCTCCTTGCTTCAACTACTCGTCTACACACAGTAGCAGCAGTCAGCGCTCCACAGAAGACCATTGTTAATAGTTATGCTGCTTTCCTCTTACCTTCGTTTCACTATGATGTGGTCCTAATATTGTCGGCTCCCATTGCTCACCAGGTTTCTAATAATAGCAAGGAGAGATGCCGGCCCGTATCCGAGGTCGTTTTAATTTTTTCAAGGGTTTTTCTCCCAAAACTTTATTGAACATTTACAGCAACAGTTACATTCACCATAACCTCTGTAAAACAGTGAGCTGCTCTGCGACGTCTCCTTCTGTTATCTTTGCGGTCTTGAACCGTTCAGACAGCAGTATGATGAAATCAGCATCCCCATAGAGCTAGTCAGCCGAAGGAAGCAGGAAGTGCTTAAAAATTTCGTGGTAGATGTCTGGGGTTGACTTTCTTCTTGGTAAAACACAGTGGATCAACCACCTGATGACAGATTCACTGACTGGGGAAACTTCCCACTGGACTTCACACAACATGTATTCTTGGCATCTCTACTTTCCATTTAGACCAGGAGACCTTGATTTGCAATTGAATAAAATCCTCTCTAAATTCTATAACATCTGATCAACGGTCCAGACCTTTCCCCCCTTCAGTGTCGGCGGCTCTATGCAGTCGGCAGTCCTCGCCAGGCTTGTGCCGGCCGTCGCATCGCATTTCTTCATTAGAAATCATGTTTCATTTGTGCAATACTCAGATCCTTAGCTTTTAAAAAGGATAATCAAAAAGAACAGAAACTAATGCTTGAAATATGTCACACTGAAATAAATTACACAAGTTCACAATTTGTAATTGAGTTGCTGCCTTTCAAACGACGTTCTAGTTTATTAAGATGCACCTGAACCTGTCGTCTCGAGTAGGCGGTTTGTTTTCACGCTAAGCAGAGTGAACAGCGCCCAAACTAAGTCTTCCTGCTGTTTTCATCTGCAGTGAACAAGCAGCTGGCGGACAAGGAGAGAGTGGCTGCAGCTTTGGAGAACTCGTCCCTGTTGGAGGTGGTCAACCAGTGCTTGTCCAGCAGGACCATCTAAGCAGCCTGGCAACATGTTTTTGGATTTTTTTCTGGCAGTGGAAACCCGGACAGCATTATATGTTCACTAACCCTCAGTTGTGCTATACCTAGCAGGTCAGACCTCTCTTTGTGATGTGGAGCTGCAGCTGATGGTCATTAGGTAATAAATCACAGCCAAATGTCTGTTAGGTTCATCAGTAACAGACTTTGAGATTTACTTTCTGTCTTTTATATAGAAGTTTTGTTGTCGAGCGTTTGTTCTTGCCTGTATATAATATGCATATTTTTCAAGATTTAATAAAATCACTCAGAAAACAAGCCATAGCTCTTGCTCTTTTTTTTGTCAAACCTGTGATTCCATTCTTAGCTGAAGGGAAGGTTTTATTTTAGAGGGTTGTCCACATACCGCGGTTACTCGAGCAGCTGTTGCCGTTCCTTCATCTCTGACACCTTCAAGGCGTATTTGTCCACACAACCGCTGGTTGCTGGATAGTTTCTCTTCAGAACGTTCTCTGTAAACCAGATCGCCTTTTAAGCTTAAGACAGAACCCAGTAGATCAGGAGCTCTACAAATACTCAGACCAACCCCCATCCTGCCACGTTCCAAGTCACTTCCTTTATCCTCCCCATCATGATGCTCTGTTTGAGTTTCAGCAGCTGATTTTTACAGTGCCCAGATGCCCAAATGGTGGAGTAGGGCATTTTTTTAATAAAAAAAAAAGACCTTTAGTTTCTACATGGATGTGGATGAACAAACTTTTCAGCGTAATATGTTTCCACTAAAACAAACCCGACTTCCCGTTCATAATGTGGGGCAAAAAGCTGCGTGTGCTTCAAACATAACCGTGTGAGGGCGTCCCAGCATCAGCCTTCGTGGGTCTGAGCCTCTTGTCCTGAAACGTGCATCGTCTCCTTTTCTCCACCAGGTGGAGGCCTGTGTATGCGCGGGGATTCGGTCTGCCAGAACCAGCCGCAGCCTTGCCAGGCCACACGTTTACTGAGCACTTCACACATCTGTGTCTAAGTGGATGAGACAGGATGTCTTCATCTAGACAAACATGAGCTTCTGTGGGGAGCAGGCGCTTGCTGGATCACACATCTGAACATTAAACGCTGAGATCCAACCTTTTTAATCGGTGCGTGATGAAATACTTTTGGGCCGACTGTTCTGGTAGAGTTGCATGCGGTGGTTCTGTTTCTGGGAGAGAACACGTATTGCAGCATAAAGTGTTCCCAGAACTAGGCTATCACAGCGGCCCACCCCCATGGGTCCACATCTGGAAACATTGCGTCACTGCAGAAACACCGGATGAGAGCCGCGCTCTGCACAGCTGCATTGGCTGAAACCAGAGGCGCGAACACGGAGGGTTCAGGCAACTCCCATGTTCAGAACCGGGCCAATCAGGCTGCATCTCACAGATCGGGAATCGGATCTAGGAATGTTGTCAAAGTGGAGTTGTTCACTTAAATTGTAAAACGAGCAGGATTTTCAAATAGTGCTTAGTGGCAGTGTCAGGCAGTAACATTTTCTTTTCATTTTACAGTGTGAATTCAAACTCTAAAAGAGCATGTTCAGAAATAAAAGTTGTAGTACTATGTGTGCCACTTTATAGACAGAGCCACCTATAATTTAATTGTATGTTATTTACAGTTGACTGACATGTGGACACTGGACAGCAGTCCACATGTCAGTTTAAAAAAAGACAAACTCTTAGTGACCTGCTGGTAGAGTCATGCAGCCACAGCCCTCTGTGCTTTGAAATAACCAAAACTAAAACAGACGAGGAACAGTGACAAGGTGAAATGAGCAGTACCCGATTAACAAGCAGCCTACATGCAATTTGGAACATTACATTAAATGATGTACTTAATATGGCAGCCATATTGGATATTGAAGTCAGAGTTGTGCAAAAGGGGATTTCAGCTTTAGTGGCAATTTTCTACTTCCATCGGGTAACTCAAAAAGTTGATCTAGAGTGCAAATTTACTCTGGTTAAGAAAAAGCAACATTCTATAGCATCAAATATATAGACTATTAATACAGATATAAGGTATAAATAATAAGATATAACCAGGGGCGGTTCTAGACCAAATTTACCAGGGGGGCCAAGGTGGGGTCAGTGTTTTTTCACAGGGGCACAGAACAAAAAAATTTAAAACAATAAAATGGCAATATTTAACTGTGTAATAATATTAAGTGGCTTGTGGCTCTGGAACTGCAGGTTTCAGACCCCTGATCTAGCAGTTGAAAACTTTGCCCCCTGCTCAATACGGCTAAAGCTAAACGTGAAACATCTTAAGTTTTAAATTCTTTTTATAGTAAAGCTGTATAGGTAAAAAATTATATTGGTCAAAGTGACCAATCAGTTATGGTTTCTTTGCCATTGCAAATAATTATGAGTTTATTTAACATCATGCTTTTAGTACAGGGGCCATAACAGAGGCCAAGGCCATTTCTACAGGGGCACGGGCCCCTGTCTAGAACCGCCCCTGGATATAACATAACACAAATGTGTTAATTGGGAAATTTGCCATACCGAACCACATTTTAACTTTACAGAGATCAGTTAAATTGAATGGATCGGCACAATCCTAACAAAAACCGGTGTAGCCTACTTTTTGTCTGAAAGCGGCTATTTATTTAAGCGGATATAATGAGGGCCACCAAACAGCCACTTTAGCTTCTGGACTGGCTAGATAAAAGGGAGCAGAGTTTGGGTTCAAGATAAGAGACAGTTTTAAATTCATTAAACGATGCGAGGTTTGTGGATAGCGTTTGCTGTCATTAATAAAAAAGTGCTAAAAGTTTAAATTAAGTTTAAAGCTTAAAACTGGTCCTCCAGTTGGGTAAATCCAGCTGATCTCAGAGGTAAATTGAATGTCCTGTAGTCGCTGAAAGTCCGGCTGACCGCGCACAACCCGGTTCCTGCAGGGCTCTGGTGGGTGAGGCAGCCCGCCTGCGGACCTCAGCATCGGCTGCGCAGCCGCAGCGCAGCGCAGCGCTCCTCATCAGCCACCGCAGGGTCCTCCTGACGGTCCGTGGAAGGCTAGCAGCCGCGCAGAGGGTCTCGTACTTTTAGAGGTAAGTTAGAAAAAGCCCACACGGACTGCAACTTTTTATTGCAAGTCTTTGTCTGCGTGCCCGCGGCGGAAAAGTCGCCTCGGCGAAGCGGAAACGCGGAGAGCCGAGCCGCTCGGAGCCGCACAAGTTGTCAACTTGTTGGAAGCAGCTGGGAGTAATTGCTGCAGGGAACGGGCTGGTTTGTTCCCCACACCAGAGAGCTCTGATGTCGGCTTCAGACGGCTTTGGAAACTGCAGGCGTCTTTGGCATCCGGTCTGCTTTTTTTTCCTTTTTTTTTTTTTTTTGCGTGCTATCCCACCCATAAATAAAACTCTTAAAACTCCGCGATTGCGTTTACAGACGGGTTTGGAGTTGCCGTTAAAGCGCCAGACTGCTGTTGCTGCAGCAGATTGTACATATTGGACTTTTCTGACTTTTTTTGAGGGGTAGCTGCTGGTTGGGAGCTCACATCAGGCACAACAAAAAAAAATAAAAAAATAAATAATAAAAAATGCTCTTGAACAAATCGTACAGGAATGCTTTAAAATGTGCTGCGTGTGATCTGCGCTGTTTGCGGTGGCGTTTGTACACAGCGTCTCAGACAAGATGTTGTTCTGGAGAGAGCGGTCATCCTGGGATCACTCAGTTCTGGGAACATGGACTTTATGAAGACGCTTGCTGTGAATGCTGTTATGGCATTCCTCAAATGGGTTGATCAAAAGGCTTATAGGCCTGAAAAGCGGGATATAGAATACTGCAATGAACTATCTTTGGGTTCGTTTCTGTAGTTTGATTTTTTTTTTTTTTTTTTTTTTGTATTTAGCGCCCCCTACCCAAAACTGTGCAGAACTACTATCCCCTGCATTCACGATTGCAAATTTTTTTCAGCGTGTTGTCTTTACCACATATGCACTGCTAAACCCTGACATTTTCCCCACCCATATTTGCACTAATAATAATAATAATAGCCGAATCTCAGTCAGATTAGATGAAAGCAGCAATGTCCAATTCTTGCCCCAGGTTTTCAGTTGCATTTACGTCTGGACTTTGACTTACAAAGCAAGTGAAAGTAATGGCTAACATATAGTGGGATCTAGACATTTTTATTGTTGCTATCCTGGTCAATGTCCTGCTGGGAAGGATGAGCCTCTAACGAGGTTTCTTCCAGAATTGCACTGTATTTATAGCTCCATCCATCTCACTTTGAACTTGGTCCCTGCTCAAGAAACACATACCCTTAGCATGATGCTGCCACCACCACATCTCACCGCAGAAACGGTGTGTTTCAGGTGATGTTCAATCTTAATTTTCGACTAGTCTTTTGCATGTAGGCCAAAGGGTTTAGCTTTCTTCTCATCAGACCAGAATACCTTCTTCCATCTGTTTGTCACGTGGTTCTGTCACGTAAAGGCGAGACTTTCTGGTTCTAACATCTGCTCTGTTAAATAATTCAATATCAATATATATTGAGATATCATTTTATTCAATAAAGGTGATATGACATTTATAATAGCTCAATATACATTGCAGTCTATGATATCATCATGTCACTGAATGACGTTCTGGGTTTCATGTAATTTTATGTGTTTTATTTTTTAAAGCAAACATTTCTAAAATGTTATATTGGAATTGAGGTTAAATTAGCTTAACTAATTCAGAACATTTGGTATGTGTTTCAACCCATTCACAATGGAAATCATGTGTTAAACAAAAATATTATTTGATAAAATAAAATTTTAAAGAATGGTTTTCTCAGTAAACATCAGGAAACTTCTAGAACACTCGATTTTATTAATGCGATCATACCTCCGGGAGGCTAGGGGTCGCTGTAGCGATCGGTCGCTAAAATCAGCTTATCCTAAAGTGATACAAAACACCTTTAAATCAACATTAATATTCCATATTAATGCGGTAATAACGCTCATAGCACTATCGAATGATGGTGGAGCGAAACAAACATTATTTTTGAAACTAATCGTAGTTGTTTATCCGGGAAAGCGGAAGTTACTGGAAGCTAATAGCATTTATGCCAGCGAACATTCAGCGCTAACTTTGAAAAGCTTCGGCTTTATTCTGGTCGTAATCAGTGGGCCGGATAACATAAACGTTAATATCGCATCAATGTATGAAACCCTTGTGGAGGTAACGTTTGTTATAACCATAAAGCACACTCGAATTACATCAGCAATGGCATGGTTCGAAGAAGCTAGTGGGAGCTACGTCAGTTAGCTCCACGTGTTTAAAGACAAAGTGAAAATACACTACGTATACCTAAAATTTCTCTGCCAAACCTGTCGGTGCCTCTGTGTCAGCTCGCTTCACTTTGGACATCCAAGGGAAAGCAGTACTCCAAGGAAACGTTGGTAATTTCAGCAACGGGCAGCATGCGGCTCTACGGCTAGCCGAAATGTGGCGCTTGGAGTGGGCCCCGGGTCGTAGTCGAGTCCCCGGCATGCAGCAGGCGATCTCAGTCCAGGTTTTACTCTCAGCTTGGGAAAATGGGTTCTGTGCTGGCTGGTCCAGCTCCGTCTGGAGTCCATTTCCTGCAACAGCTGAGGAAGCAAAACAAAGCTGGTTCGGCATAGGAATTGCAGAAGTGAGACTGCAGACTTAGCTTTGATTCGGCCGTCAGGTCCTCTGCCCCGCAGAGGACAAAGAGAATTTCCCCCTTTGTCGCTCCATTGAAGCGACGGGACATGAGTTTCTCACAAAGCACATTTTACCCAGTTTGTGAATCTTTGAGACCCGCATTGCTGGCTGGTCCCCAGGACGGACCCTCGCCTTGAGAGTCCACCGGCAAGAAGGATGAAGAGAGTGAGGTGGAGTCTGGCTCCATAGCAGGCACCCTGCTGAGAGAGGCTTTCTGTGTAATCTTTTAAATATAACTTTCAGCCCGTATAATATTTTCCCATTACTAACGTAAACGACGTCAAGTGAGGACAGAGAAAGATACATTTTCTGATTACCACTCGTTTTCTGCTCCCGGATCCATTGCAATGCCCTCATCTGTTGCTTCCGATTCCTCTCTTACTCTTGGTTCCTCTCCTCCTTCATCACTAACTTTAACCTTAGATGTCGCACCTGCATGACAGTTTCCCTGATTTCCCTGATTGAAGCGTAGAGGAAGATTTCTAAATAAGTACATATTCATGTGAATACCGTAACGCTCCATTATGACACCCAAGCACCAGACTGGGGCTTTACTGCTAACACTTTATTTTAGGACGAACAGAACAGGATAGCTTTCACTCCGCCAGTCCCCCGAACCGCCATAGACATTATATACATAGATGCCTCGTTGGGCGGGTTCTACAGTATGGCGGTGACGTTGACGTGCGAACCTGCGCCAAATGAGGCGTCTACGTATATGATGTCTGTGCGAACAACCACTCCATCCCCCGGCAGCCACACATTTCTTCCGGGATAAACCCAAAACAACCTAACTTAAAGAAACAGTAAGTGTGCAACAGCACCTAGCAATAATGTCTAATACAGATCATTACAATACATTTTTATTTATTTCTTACATTGACAGTTTTTGATTTTAATTTTTACAAAGGAAATGTTTATTGACTAGTCCTTAGGCTGTGGCAAAAAACACAGACAGACCACCATTCCATTTTTCACCTTGCGCACCCCTAGTGGCAGCTCACGCAGGGAATCCCTGATCTAGGGGTATTGGCGTTAAAAGAGGCTGAATACAGATGCACACGATGCTTTTCAGAGATTGTATGTGTCATAAAATTGTGAAACCAATCATTTTCTTCCCCCTTCTCAGTTATGTATATCTTTTGTGTTGGTCTATCACATAATATACAAAAAAAAATAATTTATACATTGTAGTTTGATGTTCCAAAATTTGAAGAAAAAAAATCTAGCACCTTTTTAACACTTTTGCAGGAGGCTGTGTC
Source organism: Fundulus heteroclitus (assembly GCF_011125445.2). Taxonomy (NCBI): domain Eukaryota; kingdom Metazoa; phylum Chordata; class Actinopteri; order Cyprinodontiformes; family Fundulidae; genus Fundulus; species Fundulus heteroclitus. The sequence continues at coordinate 36,840,604 of NC_046382.1, forward strand.
TGTGAGAATTGTGGGTTGAAAATGTTAGTGCCATCTAGTTCAGTTCTAGAAATATATATTTTTAGAGATTTTTCTAAACTATACAGATGTTTTCACAATCGACCGGGTTTTACATTCAAAATAATTCGGATACATATTAGAGAGGCTTATTCAGGGGCTTATGTTCTATTTGAGAGACAATCACAGTCATATAAAGTCATGCTAAATTGCAAAGAGAAAGGAAGATGATGCATAGTTAAAACATTTTTGTTGCAGGTAAACAGTGTGTGATGCGGCTTGGTACGGCTAAATGTTTTGGCTGATTCCTCTTTCAGTCAAAACCAGATGGTGAGCATCAAAGCTTGCCACAGATTCCTGTCTGAACCTTGACTACTCCAGTCCAGCACATGGGCACGCTTTGAGCTAAACCAATGCCATCGTTGCTCCTGTTGCTTGTTTCGGGCTGTTGTGCTTGAAGTTGACCCTCTGCCACCGTCTCAAGCGTTTTACAGCCTCCAACAGGTTTTCTTAAAGGAGTTCCTTGTATTAACCAAATCAATTTCCCAATCGAGCAGCTTCCTTGTCCTACTGAAGAAAAGCGCAGCATGATGCTTCCACCCTCCTCGTTTCACGCTGGGTATGGTGTGTTTGAGGTGATTAGCAGCGTTCGTTACATGTGCCACATAGTGTGCGTCGCAGGCAGGCCTTAAAGTTCATCAGACCTCATCAGAGTTCCTTCTTCCCCATGTTGGCTGCGTCTCATACGTGACTTATGATAAACTGTGAAAGAGACTTCTGTCTTTCAACTCTGGGTGGCTTGTTGGACTCTTCCATTTGTTCCATTCTCGCCAGGTCTGTTGATTGCATGGCCAATATTGGCATGTTGACAAATTCTTTGAATATCTTTTAAGCCATTGTAAGAAGCTTAATGTTTAACTTTGAGTTTTGGTGTTATAAATTGTGTTGTTCTAGTGCTTACTGACCCTACTTTGAGTTGTTCCTTTACTCATTCAGACTGAAGATGCTCTGGTTGAAATGTCATTGTGTAAATTTGTTTTCTTCTTAAGTATTTTTAAATGATATTTTTTAATTATGACTTTATTGTTTTTTTTTTATTGTCTCTTCAGTCTTGGTTTTTCTATTTATGGACTTGGGCCTGCCAGGGTAGTATGATTTTTGATGATTAATGATTTACTTTTTTCTATTTGGAGTGCACAGTTGTGTGTTGTTGCAATAAATCTTCTAGGATTGTCACAACACTAAAATGTCTGGTTTGTTTTGTTGTTTCACTGATGAATAGTTGACTGAGCCGTCAGCTGATTGTTTTCCTGCGCTGCTTCGGGCCGCAGTAGAACGAAGCACATCTCAACAGGGGAGCTCAGACCGACAGAGCCCTGTCATTGGGCTGTCTGTGTCCGTGACGCTTTCGTTTGAGCAGATAGCGTTAGCTTATGTCGTCCAGGTGCAGATTTCAGCTGAAAAGTAGAAAAACACTCAACACTGCTACCGAGCAGGGTTGTTTCATGGAGTAATTTGTTGTCATGATTTGACTCAGAGTAATAGCTTTTGAGCTTTCTGAAACTGAAAAGCCAGGGTATCCAGGAATTTAGCCCAGAACCTACTCTGGAGATCCATTAACTGAGGCCCAGGAGGTTTACTGCTTCACGGTTACAGAAGCTTTACTGGCTTTTAAATGTTGCTCTCAAACAGCAGTGTTGTAACGTTAGCTTGTTGCGTTGTCGTGGCTTGTGGCATCGTTCCACATTGCTGTTGTTTTTGTGTTGCCAATAAAGAGGGGTGCATTTGTTTTCCTGGCTGTATTCAACATGTTGGCCGAGTCAAAACTTTCAGGAACAAATTACTGTTTAGATGAGCGGCTGCAGCGAGGCTTAGTGCCTCTGTCACTGCAGCGCTGCAGTCTGAAGACATGCAGTTATTCAGGCAAATGTGAATGGGTCCGTTTATATTGATCATGACACAAATGAGTATCTTTGGATAATTTATTGAGATATTGAATTTCCTGCTTGAGTGTAGAATCTATTTTTACTCTTAAGGTATATAAATACTCTGCAAGAACAGATGTATTCTCTCTCCCAGCTTTGTATGACCAAAACAATGTCATTCTGTTCTTGCCATCCCCCCAAATTTTGCTTTTTCCATTTTCATTTGTCTGAATTTCACTTTTTCCGTTCTAATCATACTCCAAAAAAATGTGTAATTAAGGAGCGGATGAAAAAAATTCAGCAACTCAATAGCTACAGATCTCCACATTTAACGACTCATGTTCAACTTCTAAGTACTGTGGTTCAGCAGCGCATTAATGCATTTGCAATGTATTTAAAAGCATTACCCTTATTTTTTTTCAAGAAAAAAAAGCTCATTATTTACGTGTAAAAAAGAACTAGATGTATTTTGCATAAAATACTTCCTTTTTATAATTTAAAAAGGCTTCTTAGATGAGTAAGTATAACATCTACAGACAGTAAAACCTTGTGCACATATTCATAATTAGAAGCACCTATATCTATTTTCATCTCTTTCAATTGTTGCAGACATCTCTATTGAAGTACATGATTCTCGGTCTTCTGGTGTTTAGCTCTCGTGTTCTGACAGCACTTGACTTCTTGTGAAGTAGGAAATGCCCTGGCCTGGGAGAGCCTTTTTCTCGTTGTATTGCCACCTAGAGGAAAAGAACAAATGACTCTGTTCTTGTGGCCTATAAGTACATTCTGATATGCAGCATTATTTTCTATATTTAACCTCAGCTGGGAGAAGCAGACCCTTTTTAAACTTCAAGTAAGGGTAAAAGACTCACTTTCGGTTTGTGTAAAAGAAACAATGATAGGAAGCTGTGAACTTTGCTAGACCCATGCATGTTTAAAGAAAGTAAGCTCACTTACAATATGGGTTTGGGGTTTTCCTGGTACCAAAATGTCTTTATAGAAAAGTATATTGTCACACTTAGCAGTCGAAATATTGTTCCACTTTTAATGGCTTCTAAACTACATCATTGGTATTATGCATTGTTTTATTTTTAAAGGCAACCTTTTGTTACCTGGTCCACGTGCTCACCAAAAAGAAGCACCTAGTATAACATTGTGTAACATACAACACAGGCAGCCAACAAACAGTAGATTGTCCTGAAAAAATGGAACATATTAACTTTGTATGACAAATCCATTTATTGTTAAGGAACACTTACAAAGGGTGTTTAGAGATCTCAGCCTTTGCAATGTGTAATTGCCATAATTTAAATAACTCATTTTAATTATAAGTTATAAATAAGTTATTTTTTAACTTATTTAAATTAAATAATATTAAATAATATTAACAATAATAATAATAATAATATGTATAATAGCAACATCAACTTAAATTGATAATCAACAGTAAGGCAAATATATCAAAATGTCAATGAAACAATACATCAAGCAAGTACGGAGTACAGAAATATCATTGTTTCACATAAAAAAAAAAACAATGTAGAAAATTAGCATTTTTAAGCATTTATGAAAGGGTATTATAACGTTAAGGAAGTAGTTTCCGGACGAGTATCACGTTCACTTTATGCAAAAATAAGTGAGAATCAACATCCTGTGAGCATATCTTCTCAAGTGTGAAAAGGTTTCCTCTTTCAGTGAGGAATAAACCTGTCACAGCAGTACTGTTTGAGAATGCACAGATTATAGATTATCAGACCGTAGATCAATGACTTCAAGCTGGACCTTACTTGGTGCATTATCCACTCTAAAAGTAAAGGGACACACAATCAGGTTTTTTCACTCTCAACTGTTTTGAAGTCTTCAAATCATTTTGAAAACTCGCCATGCAGTGCCACTAACATGGATGAATACCTCTGAAGGTGATTAGCTGATAGTGTGACTTCCTGCTATGTTAGCATGTCAGTAAGAATGTTTCCCTGTAATTGACTTGGAAAAAAATTCAATTGTCTCATGAAATCTGTCACCAAGCTGTAGGCGAGAGTCAGGTTATTACTTTTCAGCTTAGTATTTAGTTAATTCATTAGTGGAGTCGGTTGATCCTGTTAGCCTGGAATAACAAAGTTTGATTTCTGATTGTGGAATTATTCCCAAGATAACCACCAGTACATTGATCAGAAAGAGTGATGGTGTAGCCTTTAACCAGAGATGGCGATTCAGGTTTCACACTGGAACTCTCATTGCAAAAGAAATATATAAATAAATAAAATGTCCTTGTAGGTTAATGGAAAACGTATTATCTGTGGTCTGTGTTTGCAATGAACCCAGGGCAAATAAAGACATGATAGTTTTTAATACATATTTATCCCACTTCCAAACTGTGGGACAACAAAAGGATGCATATATGATATTATAAATCTTTTATGATGAAATGTGCTATATAAACACATTTACTTTTTCTATTTTCTATTTTATTTAGCTGTCGTATATATCGCTTATTTTTCTAAAATTGTGCAGTTCTACAGTCTGTTTATGTTCCTTATAAGGACCAGATGGATGTCTCTCAAAAACGTACTCTGTACAAAATGTCTTAATTTAATTTCAGAGCACAACAAACTTGACTCTGACATTATTATTACAAACTCTTCAAAATAAAAGCCACTTCCATGAGAGAAATTGTAAAATGTGTCATTTTCTCTCATTCCCCTACCACGTTCTGCTTTGCCCTTTTGAAATTTTAATGTTTATTCCCGGGACATGTTTGTTGCTCAGACCTACCCACACATGTTCAAAGTGTAGATTTGGGACGTAGGTTCCTGATAATCTTGCAAATCCTCCAATTCGGAGTGAGGAAAAAGAAAAGGGGCCCATGTAGCACACCACGTATACCAATGACACTTAAGCTGATTCTGCAAAGCCAATTTAAAGTGTGTAGTCACACACTGATGCAGCATGAAGCCCCCTCTGTTTGGCTTTTGTGGCTCAGCTGACTTTGCAACAGCGGTTAGCTATTTTTAAGTAGACGTCTTTTCTCCCCCCCCTCACTAAAAAGTTCTTATTTAGCTGCTTCTGTTCTTCTTATTTACTATGAGAACCCAAACAGAGACTGCCCAGGGCCGAATCATGGGGTCCTGACATGACACTACAAGGGGATAATCTGGATGAATGACATCTAGGAAGCAACATCAACTGTTGTAAAGTGGATCTGATGCCCTGGTTTCACATTTTGGAAAGAAAAATTATTGCATATATAGTTTTTTTTTTTTTTACATCATGCTTTTTGTTCCATGATAAGAAGCTTAATTCAACAACGCAACAACATGGGCATATACAAGTGTATATGGTAAAGTATTTGTTCACAAAGGAGATCCGGTCTTTTAATCACTTCCATGGCTACAGGTTTATAAAATAAACCAAGCCATGTAGACTGTTTCTACAATCATTTGTGAAATGCTCCATGGCACTCAGTGGACTCTAGGTGGTTCTGTGACAGGATGTCACCTGTGCGAAAAATCTAGTCGTGACATTTCCTCACTCCTAAATATTTTACAATGAGCTGTCAGTGGTTTTATAACAGAGTAGAGACAACTGAGACAGTCAAAGCAGGGGATCAAACTGGCAGCCCACCAATTGCAGGACAAACTCCCCGACTCTTGCACTGCTGTTGCCCCTACTGGGGAACACACTGCCAAAGTGTGCAAATAGTCCTTAGCATCTGGTAGGTTTTAGATATTCAGTGTCAAAAAAGATAGATAACAGTCACTTTACAGATTATGTAAATTAGCGTTCTTGTTTGTGTTGCAGAGCGGTGTTTTTATAACCATGGTGTTGCATACTTCCTAGGCTCAAAAAGATTAACAGAAGGCCCATTTATGCTGATCACCATGAGTTTACTTATATTCGACAACAATAGAGAAGACCTTTAATCTGTATAATGAACATTGTTCATTATGCTAAACCCTCTTTCACCCACTTCTGATGCAGCTTCCAAAAGTTCTCTGGAGTTTTTACTGGACTGGCTGTATAGACTGTGAGTCATTTCCATTAATGTTTTAAAATGATTTACTGACATAACCTCGTCTACAGCATCTAATGCAGCAAGCTCTTGACGATGGTTCATACAGTGCCATGTGAAGAGGTTAGGATAGCTTGCAGTCAGCCTGGTTGTCACCTGAGCGTTTGCCCAACACAACACTAGCTCCATCAGAAACAAATGCAATCCATTTATTTAAGCCACCCATTTCTAAAGCCTGCAGTGGCCAAACAGTTCAGCAAAGCTCTTCCTATACTTCTTTTTACCAGCTCCAGAAACACAAATTCAAGAGTACCTCTATCTATAGAGGCTTTAACTATGACAGTCAGCAGAGTTGTGACTGGCAGATGTATCCTCACCAATCAGGACAGACAGTTTGCTTGAAGAAGACACTATGCTGTTCACAATTTTTGGCTGCATTTCTTTTGCAATATGTTCCAAGATATTTGTGGAACTGTACCTTGAGTGGGGACTAGTTCGATGAGATCATCCTGATCAGTAAAAGCTTTATTGATCTTGGTAATCTGATGCTCTTCCAAATACCGCCTTGGTCTCAGCCAGCACAGTGTCTGATACAGTTCTCACCATACTTCCAAGCAAATCCTGACCACCCTTATGTGTAAGCTCCTGAGCTATTTCATGAGCCCTGGGCATCTCATACCCCCAAATCTTGTTCTGGAATGAAGACAGTGGTGTGGTAACACTTACAATACGTTACACACATTTTTATTAACTTCAAGGGAACGCCTTGAAAACTAATGGGTACTAATGGGTAATTAACCAGTACTTACTGGTGACCACCCAGTCCAGCCTTATTAGGGGACTACTGGTTATTTATTAGGAAATCAATAAAGGAATGAATCAGGAACTAATGGCTAGTTAACCAGGATGGACCAGAGAACACACAGCCATGCCTTAATGGGGGACTATAGGTTTTTGATCTCATTTGAGCCTGATAACTGGATCTTAAAGGAGGCCCACTCCTCAGATATGGAGACCCTCTTTTCTGTCAGGACTTCAGACTTTATGGTAATGCAAACAGCATATCCTGCAAATAAATATAAATGATGATAATTGTAGGATTTTAAAGTTTTTTCCTAATACCAGCATTACTAATAGCATCTGCAACTGCACTAAGTCTAAACATCCGTCCACAATTACATTCATTATTAACTGCTTACACTTTTGCACTATGACTAAAACCTGAAAATGAAATTATCAGACTTTATACATTACATTTCTATACTTTTTAATGACTATCCTGTGTGACCAGGACTATACTGTAAGATGTTTTCCAAGCATAATATACTTTACTTAGCTTTTAAGATCTGTGATTATCAGACAACCATTTACAAATGATCAAGCCATAATATATTAATTTTAGAATATTTTATCAAAATAATTATGTCTATAATTAAATGCTGCTCTAATCTGCACAATGTATGTGATGAACTAAACTTTATATACACATCTTTTTCTATATTTGCTGGTATTTACCTAACCTTCTGTCCCTCCATTCCAACCACAGATGTTTTTAAATTCTCTACTCCAGACGGCTGGCCAGGAGCTCACGTCTAAAAAGAAACGAGGAGTTTTACAACGGAGCATAGCAAAGCATATCTGTTTAGTTGATTATTGGAACAACACAATTTAACACAAACACGTCATTTTCATGTTCACGTATTTATTTAATGCGATCCCTGTAAACGTGCCCTCATGACACCCAGTTGATGTTTGAGCTAGCTTCAGCTAACTTTGATGCTAGCCACTTCTGCTTGCCAGGGGTAATGCTAGCATTAGCCTCAAACTAATGCTGCCTCTGTTGCTTTAGGGGCAGCTGGTTTCTAAAAAACATTAAAAAAAAGGGTCCGTTGTTGTAAGCATTGAAAACGCTCCAGCTGCTGCGTCTCTCGGCCTTTGCTCTCGAATTGAGTCTAACTGTTCCCGCCTACCTTCCCAGCCAATCATAAAGGAGCAGCTGATTAAGAAACCAATCACAGAGCAGTGAGCTGTGGTAGTGAGCTCAGCCATTGGCTGGGAGTCTCAGCTGGAACAGGAGGAAAGGAAAGAGAGCAGTGAAGAGTTTGCGCTGGTCCTTATAAGTGAATGTAATAAACACGTGCCGCATACAGACACATTGTCACGTATCAATGGCCGCTCTTATGTGCTTATGTGGAAATTTCCAAGCGTTTCTATTTGTACGTACACTAGCGAATCATGTAGACCACACCACTGCTTGACCTCATCGTGCTCGGAGTAAAACATCATCAGTAAGCATTTTGTTGTTGTAGTATTGCTTCATTTTGGACTTAGGTTTTTCCTGAGACACTTAGTGGGAATTTGAATGGCATTCCAGTTATTGCTGCAGAAATTTGTTTGTGGTAGAGTGTCCTTTGTCATCTCTTGGTTGTTGCACAACAGAAAAGAAAACCCATATGAATGTGATCATCTTGCTTCACTAACTCGTATGCTTGGTCATGGAACTAGTTTTTGCTTGTTGTGGGTTTAAGCTCTTGGCGTTCCCCAGTAGCACAGTGGGATGATCCCAGTGCCTGATGGGATTTGCGGCTTTCGGTTGTGTCTCCCTCCTCCTTGGTTTTTGTATAAATTTAACCTTAAAGAGCTTCTCGCTGCTGTGAACTGCTTTGGCTTCTACACTGGTTTGTGGTCAGAAAACGTGCTTGCAGTGAGCCGGCTCATGTTAGTAGCAGTAGAATTATTTTGCTGTTGCTGCGCTCACTTTATGCACGGAGCTCAGTTTCCTGTGTGAAACATGTGATCTTGGCATCACTCTGTCCATCCAGCACTGACACTCATGACCATGTGCCCCATGTATTTTTAGTGTAGCCTTCAACAATTTGTTTACCACCTCATTCTGTTGGCTTATCTGTGTAGAATTGTTCCTTCGAGGCAGCACTGTAGAAAATTAGTATTTAAATTTTACTGATGTAATTTATTCAGGCTTTAAATTCTAATTCAGCTTTTATCCTCTTTTAATCAAGAAGCCCAGTCAGCGACAAAAGACGGGTACCAACTGGACTTCTCCAACAACGTCACATGTATGGTGTGTGCACATTGCTGAGCTTCTTTGTGTGTGCTGTGAATTTGTGTTCCCACTGTTTCATCAGTTGCTACAGCCTGCACCATTTCTACATACTGGTTGACTTTATTAAGATGACAAGCTGGAACTTGAGACCAGTTTTGTGTAAAGGTCACTATGAGGAATACAATTATTTTGAATATTACCATTTAGCAAAGAACGGCTTTCTTGGTGTTTTCATTATGCATGGGAAATTGGCAGTAAAACAACCCGTGACCTTAGACTCTACTACCCAGCTAGGTTAAGCTGTTGAATTTCCTCTTTTGCATCTGATCAACTTCCACAAAGCTTGCGAAAGATCTGTTCATTGATAGTCAGCCTATTGGGCTGGAGTTGTTCCGCTGTGCTTTACATGGCACGTGGCTGCAGCATGGTGACATCAAGTCTATGTAGATGCTCTGATCTGTAAACACCGGGAGCCAAAATGAAGATAACGACATTCCACACATGCTACTGAAAAGCTGACAGTGCAATTTTCCTGTGTTTTACAGCTTTGTCATGCACTCCTGTCTCCTTGGACCCAAAATAGCAAAGGCCCAACTGACACATCCAAGGTCAATAATAGGTATGGCCACAAATAGCTATTAATAAGTGCCAAGAGCAATTATTAAATTAGTAAATTATTAAATAAGAAAATTTGTAAAAGTAATAAACTACAGGAAGAAAATTGTGAATGTCATTATATATATATATATATATATATATATTATATATATATATATATATATATATATATATATATATATATATATATATATATATATATATATATATATATATATATATATATATATATATATAATTTAGTTTCACTTTCTCTATGACTTCAGAATAACCCCTCTCTGGGTTTATAATTTCAATGATATGACATTCTTTTGCTACTAACACATCACCCGTTCCATTTCAGTATGGAGATCCAGCATGAAGTTTATTTTTCGATTGACACCTGCTGTGTTTACATTGTGTTGTTTTAACTAAGCAGTTTATTTTTGTCATAGAGCTAGTCTTTCCGGTTTTACATTTCATCATTTTAAACACAATTAACACTGACCAAAAAATATTACGGCTATGCCATTACACCCCAAAGTAGTCACATATCATTAGGTCACAAAGGGGAGCAGTAGCACTCAGAGAGTGGTCAGTATACTATGGCAAGGCTGGATCCTTCCATTTAGTGAAATGGATTCTGATCTGCCTCAAAATTAAGCTTCTTCTTATATATGTGGAGCTACACTTGAATGCACAGACAGGTTGCTCTCATGCTGTTTAGTAAAATGATCAAAGTGACCCATTAGCTTCTCACATTTTAAAACATTAGGATTTCCTAATTTCTTTAAGGTCACTCCTTACCCGACGATGATTTGGATGTGTATTTTGGTTGGAGTTGTTCTGTATTAGCAGTGTGGATTGCTGACACTGTGGCTGATTGCAGCATAGTGTGATGGGGAAAGCAGTAAAGTAATCTGCATGTCAGCAAAAACTAAAATGAGCTCTTAGATATTGAAGGAGTGTTTGTAGTCATGGTCTACATCTGCAGACTCTGCTCTAGTTGTTGGATGACTCATGATGTTGTATCATAAAGTCAAAATATTCAAGTTACTTTGTCCAGCAAATTCATTTTACTGTTCAAATGCTTGATTACAGGAAGATTCCTGTCTTCTGAGAAATTAAGTTGTAACTTCCTGTACCTGTAGTGATTGTAAAACCTTTGTGCCATTACACAATCAAGTCAAAACTTTGGCTGTCAGAACGTTCTCTGTAAAGGCCTGGTGTTGATTTTCCTTCGTGCACTACCCAGTTGCAGTGTGGGGAACACTGGTCTTTTTATAACTGCATTACCAGCTCTCACATTTTTTCCCCCTCAACGAATACCAGATTGGGGTAAAGAAAAACAGCTGTGGACACTGGAGGAAGCAGAAGTGTCTCTTCAGGGCGCTGCTGTGCTGCTAGAGTTTGCTGCTCAGACGTAGAAGCACGCAGAGTACTGAAACACAGGCGATGGCGTTTTGGCAGATTGCCTCGGACTGCATTGCGAAGCAGGAAGTGTGACACTGAGAGCACAGGAAGTGGCTGATGTGGAGCTGTGCGCTCCTTTTTGTCCAGCAGCATTACAGGCTACAAGCCATTGATTTTTGGGTCGAATATAACCTGAAAGTTTTCTCTGATGGGATAAGGACTGATAAATGGATGGCCTCCAGACAGCTTTTGTCCAGTTTAGTGTTCAACAACTAATAAAACCTCAGTACAAAGCTCAAATATGGTCAATATGGATTGCATATCTCAGGGCTATAATGAGAGGTTTCGTAGATGAAGATGAAGGTCAGAGCACCATAATGTAACAGAAGATTTGCTTTGGATCCATTGAAGAGCTTTCCTGGTTTGAGAAACCAATGTTTACATGATAGTCTAAATATAGATAAAAAGAGAAGACAGAAGAATATTGTTGCTAGTTGCAAGTTTAAGTTACATTTTGTATTTGAGTCTCTGTTTCTACTATTTTTCTATGGTTTTACGGCACTTGTGGCTTGTTTTTCATACAGTAGACTGACAGAAAAGGGGGGGGGGGGGACATGTGGCCAAGGACCTCAGGCTGGAAATCGAAACCGGGTCAGCCACATCAAGGACTAAGGCCTCCGTATAGGGTTAGTGTGCACTACCCCTGCGCCATCGGATCATGCCCCTTTTCCACCTTTTCACACTGATCATTTGTTTTGATCTAAAACCTGTCTTACAATCCCTTAGAGATAGGGCTGTGCTTTCAATCATATTTATCGTTCAGTTTCAGGTTGGGCCTAAAACAAATAGAAAATCAACACAATCATATAAAAACAATATTATAGCATATTCTACTTTGGCGGTAAGCTCTTATTTTGTAATGTCTACCAACTGAGGTACACTTTCATCCCTTTTAAGGGCTGAAGCTTCATGCGTTGTTTTTTTTTAAAAAAAAAGGAGAAGACAAGCAGTGAAATAAAACGTCTTATTGACGGGTGGGAACTGACACTAGGTATGAAACACGGAGGGCATCATGGAAAAAATTAACGTGTCAAACGACCAAAACTCTAAATGTACGAATCGAAGGGGCGAAATAACCAGCACCTGGCGGTAATGGCAGCATCACCAGCAGGGTTCAGTGCAGTAAGGGTCAGTAATTTCTGTTGAAACAATTCAGATTGATACTGTTTGCACCAGTCAACAAATCTATTCTACCTGCAAAAATGTAGAACAATAGACCCCTTGCAACCACGTGACTCCGTTACCCAGAACCCCTTGCGTGGCGGCCGTATTGGTTGGCAGCCACCCTTACCAACATGCAATCCAAGCCTTATGTGGATGAGTTACAGCCTTCTGATAAGGCATTTTACTATGCTAAATGTACAAGGATTGGTAATGCGGACCCTTTGGCACTTCCTGATATGGATTTTTCGAGCAATCCCGATGATAGCGCACAAACAGTTCACTGCCGGATGGATACGTGAACTGTCTGTTTGTTACCTGAATGATGTAGCAGTTGTCCGTGGAAGGGTGAGTTTAATATTGTTCAGTCGGCTGTCGTGAGGTTTTCGTGAGCGCATCCTGCTGTTCAAGCAGAGCTACGAGGGGGCGACCTCCGCTCCTCTCCGTCCCCGGCCCGGGACCCGCGGGGCCTGAACGTCGGTCGGCTCGCGGAGGGTTTGGGGAGGACAAGCGCTCCGTTCCGCGCGACGCGCTGGCCGCCTGTTTCGGCACGCCTCCGCTCACGGGGCGGGCCGGGTGACCTGCCGTGCCGCGCGGCCGCCGGTGCGGTGCGTGAGCTGGGCTCGACCCCCTGCTCTGGTTCCCTGTTCACCCACCGTCGCTCGCCTGCCTCTGCCACCACAGCGAGCGGTCCCAGAGGGGGCATGACGTACAGTGTGTACAATCCGGTCGCGCCGCACAGATCGTGAGCGGTGAACTTTTTAAACCCCGCGGTTCCGTTGTTAGCACACTGCCAGTCTATTATGGTAGGCAACCTATAGAACGACTTTTTGTCCCTCCCAGCACGATTCCCGCAACCAACAATGCAACAGGTTTACACCATATTGAACAATCGCTCCGCCGGCCATGCGAGTAATAAGCTAACTGTGCCAGTGCAGTGGTGGGCTGTCACGCTAGCGTGCCCACCAAGATGGAGGCGCGCACCCCCGATCACGTGACTGTGACGTCAGATGCAAGGGGTCTATAGTCAGCTGAGTGGGCGGGGTCCGGGCGGGGCCAGGCTGAGCCTGCGTGCTGATTGGCTGGCACCGCTGAGCCATGTGACTGTACGAGAGGGGAGGGGGAGCAGCAAGGTTCTCCAGTAAGGAATAACTGCAGAGCTGTGAGGGTGTTCCTACTGTGGGCGTTCCTACTGCGCGTCATCACACAGACAGGGAGACCAGTGAATCAGTTTAGAAGTGGGTGTACGCAATGCTGACGGAAAAATAGGCGGGTATACGCTGTATACCCACGTATACCCTGGACTACACCCCTGGCTATAATCTTATGCACCATGGCTTTAACATTTGAAGATGCTGTATTGACAAACAAATTCAAATGCGATTTATCTACTGAGTGCACATTTAGATCTGTTTAAAAATTAGTTACAGTAAATGTAAAATATGCTGTAAGCACATATTCACTGCGCCTAATTTTTTTCTAGATTTTATTATTTTAGTCTTATTCCAAAATAGATGTTTTATTTTTTTTTTACCTCGATACATGACGGCAATGTAAAGACATGCTTTCAAATTTCTGCAACTACATTGAAAATAAAAAAAACTATGAAATCACATGTACACCACTGGCCTTTGCCATGAAGCTCAGATATGAAGTCAGACGGCTCCTGTTTCCCCTAATCGTCCTTGAGTTGTTTCTACAGCTTAATTGTGGCCCACGGTTGATTGGACAGGATTTTATAAGGCAAACACCTGACCGTATAAGGCCCGACAGTCTACAGTGCAGGTTGGAGCGCAGAGCAAGCATGAAGTCAAAGGAATCGTCTGTGGTCCCCAGGCATAAATCTGGGGAAGGGTACAGGGAGTCTTCTGCTGCTTTGAAGGTTCCAATGAGCCACCAGGTCTCTTCCTAGACCTGAATGTCTGTCAAAACTGAACGAATGGGGTAGAATGGAGGTGACCAAGAGCTTTTTGGTCACTCTATCAAAACTTCAGCATCGCTGTGTGGAGAGAGGAGAACCTTTCCAATGGACGGCCATCTCTGCAGTAATCCACCAACCAAGCCTCTATGGTAGAGATACAAGAGAGAAGGCACTCCTTAGCTAAAGGCAACTTTAACTTTGCCTACTGGTGCCTGAAGGACTCTCACATCATAAAAAAATACAATTCTTTTGACAAAGATTGAACTGTTTGGCATGAATCTCAGGCATCATGTTTGGAGGAATCCAGGCATGTTCATCATTTGGCCAATACATCCCTATAGTGAAGCGTGGTGGTGGCAGCATGATATTGTATTTCAGTGGCAGGAACTGGGGGACTGGTCCAGAGGTTAAGATGGATGTACCAATGTACAAAGACGTCCTGAATAAAAACCTGCTTGTTGAGTGGCCCAGCCGGAACAGAGGCTGGAATTAAATTGAAAATTTCTGGAGAGATCTGAAGATGGCTGTGCACCCGTCCGCCCTGATGGAGCTCTTGATGTTCTGCAAAGAGGAATGGATGAAACTGCCCAAAATTTGTGCCATCGTATTCAAGAAGACTTGAAAGTCAAAGTGCTTCCACAAAGAAATGAATTGCTGTCATAAATTAACATTTTACTCATATTTCAATTAGTTGAGATGCACCTGTAAGTTTATTTTTGTTTTTTAAAAACCATTTCTCACTCACATACATGGATTATTTGGCCATGCTTCTTGCTACTGTGGGTCAAACGTAGGTGAATTGTATTTTAATGTCTGCTATTCTGCCTCTGAAACTAAAATGCATTTTTCGCTATGTTTTATCAACTTCCAGTTGGTTTATTAAAATGATCTAAATGTGTAGCTGTATAAGAGCAGTGAAGTTGAAAGCACATTTTCACAATGAAAACGTCTTACACATGAAGCATGTTTTAGATTTTTAGACCTTTTCATTACATTGTTCCAGTTTTACTTATACTGAGGAATCATTGCACCTTTGTAGCCAGATGGTAATTGTCTCTTTTTTTTTTTTTTTTTTTTTAGATCTTTAAGTAGATTTTAAAAGAAAATTCATATTACAGATTTGTAGCCTGAGTAGATAAGCACATTTGTTATATTGTTAGTTTGTCATGTGCATGGATGAAATATTGTCTATGCACAATATATCAGCTGTTTGCTTTATATTAGCATCTTTTTTTTGTTTTTATTGTGTACTTCTTTTTAATCTTCAGCCCCAAGTGGGCACTTCATCACCCCTCCTCCTCCCCCAATAGGCAAGGGAACTGAAAAAGAGGAAGTGGTGCGTTCCATATATAAGCGCGTGCTGAAGTGACACTTCTGTGAATGTGTGCGCTGTGAGATTAGAAAAGAGGAATCAAGAAATGCTGCAACACTGAATGTTAACGTAAAGGCTTTTGGATGCAGCTAATTTTGCGCTTCTTTGCGTTTACTGTTGCATGTGGCTGCTGTTCGCGTTTTGCCTTTTTATGCGGAATGAACGGAGGTGCTTCTTCTACTGTCTTCTGAACATACTGATAATCCTTCTATGGACACAGATTGAGTAAGTGGGCCTATTTTCATTCCAATGTCCCATGTTTTGTGATCTGTAAATGCAAATAGACGTTCAAGACGTAAGCCTTTTGCTACAAAAGTCAAGTTTTTCTGTAACGCTGCACGAACGATCCTATTTGCTGCTCATCTGTATATTGCAGTTGTGCAAAGAGTTGAGCTCAGTTATTTACTCGGAGCAGGCTTAAAGTCGTAAGGCATACCCAAGCCAGTGGTGGATAACTTGGAGAGTTATGTATACATAGTTTGCTCCGCAGGCTCTGTTCCAGTCTAATAATGGCGCTTTCATTGAAATGCCAAATCTCCGAGCTGTGAGAAAGAGCTATTTAGGAGAGACGGTCCCCAGAGGGTAGGCCTGCAGAAGTCGTTCAAATGGAGCAGATGAAGTTAAACAAAATCCAGATTTTTGAATGCATGTGTGTGTATCACCAGATTATTCAGCTCCTGCATGCTGTGAGGTTTCTCCGTCTCTTGTCTGGCATTCGTCAGTTTGACGTGATTGTTTTCATCGAGCGAAATCCAGTCCAACTCTTTATCTTTAAAGCTCTTAAGTAGCCCTGGACAAAATGGATGGGATTGCTGCCCTGCTGAACAATAAAAGTTTGTGCATGTAAGTGCAAAGAACTTGCTTTCATCAGCAGTGACGGGAAGACAGGCCGAGCTGCCATTTCCTTTAAGAGCTGTCAGAGTAACCGTTTTATAGGCGTCATAACTGCTAGATACCGCTGTGTGAACACACCGTAGGAAGTATGTCTGATTGCGCTTCAGAATTTCTTTTATGAGTCGTTTTAAGAAGTGAAACAAGGGGGATTTTCCAAAAATGACAGACACAATCTATGATGTAACTGGGTCCAAATGATGCATGAATTCGGGGATTTGATTGATTGAATGTCTTAATGCAACAACAGAAACCAATCGTACCAAAAGATTTGTTTTGAAAAGCATAAAAAGATTAGAATAAATAAGTAATGATGTAACAAGATCTCGTAACATTAAAATGAAACGATATTCTTAGTGGGATCCAGAGACTGGCCACACATAGCTTTGACTGCTGAAATGAAATGAGTTTAGAATGCTACTGTGTCTCCAGATATGCAGGTGTGGGCTTTACACCTCGCTGTTCAGTTTTTTCCCTCTAGACTCTTATTTTGATGAAAGGAAGGAAGTTGTTCTTGAGTTTTGCTATTGTGTTGACAGAAAGGGCTAACAAAGACGTCTTGTCAGGCCTCTGGACAACACATTCTCAGTGACGGATAAGCTATAAACGATTCGTAAACCCTCAGAGCGCAAAGATGGGGTAACCGTTAACTGTTAATCATGCTAGAGTTAGCATCGATTTTATAGCTTCCTGTCGCTGCTAAGCTCAAAGATATAAAGGAATCTGGACTGCATTTGATCATCCCTTATTTAACGTTTAATGTTTCAGCTGGTCATACATGAACTGGATAATCCTAGGATAAAAGGACATTCTTTGAATTGCACTTCTTTATTTGTCTTGGATCTTCCGATGTTCAGTGTTACCTTGAAGCACCTGAACCTGAAGGCTATTTGTCAATAGCCGTCAGGTTCATAAAATTTACAGATGCAATCAGATGAAAGAAATTCTCTGAATCCTCCAAAACTAAAGGGGGCGACAGTGGCACAATGGGAGGGGCAGTCACCTTGCAATCAGGAAGCTCTTGGTTTAACTTAATTCCAGTTTGCCCACCAATCTGTATGTCAGTGTGTGCGTGTTGGTATGACTGGGTGAATGTGGCCCAAGGGTGAAGCACATTGAGTGGACTAGAAAAGTGTTGATAAATTCAGTCCTTTTAAAGCTAATATGCATGGTTTTCTGTGAGTTCTGTTGACTTGCTTCACTGTTAATAGGTTTTTTGTTCACTATATAACTTAAGCTGTGCTACCCCTAATAGCTTTGTATTTTCTGTTTTTTAGTTTTTTTTGTCCTTTGTTGCTAAAACAGCTTCTATTGTCAAATATCCACAATAGATTTCTGTTCCTTTTTCGACCAGGTTCTCTTAACTTGTGTGAACATGTCGTTACGTCAAAGAACTTCAGTCTATCTCACAGTTCGAACATCAAGAAAATCATACACTACCAGGCAAAGGTTTGGACAGACCTTTGTAATTCAGTGGCTTTTCTTTATTTTTTATAACTTTCTACGCTGTAGATGTGTAGTGAAAATATCAAAACTATGAAGCGTACGTATTGAGAATTATGTGTAAAAAAGTGAAATGACTAAAAGCATCTTTTTTATTATAGATTTATAGTCGCCTATGTTTTGACTACTCCTCTGCACACTCTTAGCATTCTCTCAATGAGCTTCAGGAGGCCAATCACCTGAAATGGTTTTCCAACAATAAAAACGTAAGCTCCAGTAATAAAAAAGGATTGAATGAGAACATGTGTCCAAAGCTTTGACTGGTAGAGAATCTGTAAAGAACTTGACACAGTTTTGCTTTGGGAAGTGTCTGTGGCAACGAGCTAAGGTAGACAGAAATATGTGCTATCTGTTACAATGTCCTGTCTGCTAAATACTGGTCAGTTTGGTGGATTATGCATGTTAACATAAGAAACTGTGCAAAATGACCTTGCTGAGTCGAGGACTAAAATGACAGCAGCAGACCCACATCTGTTGCTGAATGGTGAAGCCGAGATGTGTGTTTGTGTGTAGTGCGTGTGAGCGGGCTCACAAGACCACGCCACAGGATGTTAGCTTAACCACTCAGCACAGTTTCTGCACAGTCTCGGACACATTTATCACGTTCCTGGACTCTATTCGGAGGGTCTAAATTTAACGTTTTCCAGAATTCAAAATGTCAGACGGTCAGAGCTTTCTGTTTGATCTGTTTGCTCAGTGAAGACACGCTTGTATGCTTGCTGTGCAATATTAGGAACTGAACCAGATTGAAGGGATGTTTTAGGTTTTGTGTTGTATGTATGTATGTATGAATGTATGTATGTATGTATGTATGTATGTATGTATGTATGTATGTATGAATACACCGCACACACACATATACGTGTATATACCGGGGATGCAAGTTATCGATTAATGAGTTAATCTAAAATTGATTGATATTGTCGATCAACTAACAATTGATAAGCGGCCATTTTTTTACAAATCTGAGTGTTTTCTTTCTTTCTGCAATACGTGAAAGGCAAAAAAAAATTTTATACAATATGCTGAATTTAAAAAGAGGCACATCATTATATTTTAACAATTAATTGTGCCACCTGTATCAAATAATGACTGAATAAACAAGAAATTGTGGGTTTCTCACTCATAATTAAACACAGGCATATTTATAAAATATAATACAGCAGGATTCCATCAGGTTACTGTATAGAAAGAAATAAGATGAATAGAATAAAATATGTGAAACACTTATAATCCTCACAAAAGCCCTCACTATCAACTGTGCTTTTGGCATCATGTCTTTTTCTATCATGTTACGAATGTTTTGCATAATGCCCTCTGCTTTTGTGACATCACATCCTCGCCTTTGGAGCAGTAGGTTTTGGTTGAGACGTTGACGCTGCTCTGCCATGCAGCATTAAACCGTGTAAAATAATCCCACACTGGACTCCATTTGGACCATTTCACGTTCCTGTTCTGGCATGCCTCTACCATGATTATTACTCTTACAGCTATCATGGGCTGCATATGAAACTTTCTGATTATAGCTCCCAGCTGCTGTTTATAGCTGCTGTTCCTTGACCTTTCATGAGGTCAACAGTAAGAACTCTATTGTTGCATAAAAAATGAGCTTCGGGCTGCTGTGTCTATTTCGGATAGCTTTTAACTTTGTCATTACGCAACGGAAACGTACATGGATGAATCTAGTCAAATCCGGGCCTACAGCCTAGCAAGAACTACAAAATGCATGCTCTCTTCTCTTCAGACAATTTCATTAATTTCCATAAGGTGGGTTGTGCTTATACATCATGTCACGCAAAGGATTTTGGGATTCTGTATAGCTCCTTAGCACCGGTAAAGGACATGATGAGCTCGCTATGCTAAAGGAGTTGTGATAGGAAGCATACAGGCTCCTTTTCCTACCTCCTTCCTTACTGACCACACTATTCGGGCAGCACTTGTCTTGGAGAATGCTGACGCACTTCCTCTTTGGCCGAAGTGTCCTTACCAGCCATATTCTGTCTATGTTTAATGATGAACTGCGACGCCCTCTTCTGTATGGCGGCCACACTACAACAGTGAAAGATGGGCCGTCTAATCAGAGCAAACTCATTTTTATCCAATAAACCATTATTAAACAATCGTAAGTTAATTGTTTGCATCCCTTATATGTCAGTGCCCACATTTCTGTCGGCAACTGGGTCAGTGTGTAGCGTTGTCATTTTTTGCAATGGGAAGGTTGTGAGCTTGATTACAGCTTCCTCCTTCACAGGTCAATGTGGTCTTGGGTATAAGGCACTTAACCCCAAGTTGCCTACAGATCTACGCACGGCTATGTGAAGTTGTGTGCATTAGTGATTGCGACTGGGTGATCATGCCTCCAGTGTAAAGTAGTTTTAGTGGTCAGTGACACTAGAAAAGTGCTTTATAAATTATGTCTGTTTACCATTGTCATTCAGTGTGTGTGTGTGTGTGTGTGTGTGTGTGTGTGTGTGTGTGTGTGTGTGTGTACTTACATCTACAGAATTGGAAAAAGTAGGTGCTAATGCTCATCATTGTCACACATGGGTTCAAACAAAGTCATAAACAGAAACAGCTGTGTAGGACGCTTAAAACTGGGCGAGGAATGTCCAATCTCTGCCACCAAGGTGAGCTTGTGAAAGACCTTTCATATCACAGGTTATACACTATCGCACAGCAACAAGATGCAAGGTAGTTCCACTGCCTCAGCTAGGTCTCTCCCAGACAAATATTTCAAAGCGGACTGGTGTTTCAAGATGCGTCGTTCAAGCTCATTTGAACAAGCATAAAGAAACTGACAACTGGGGGAGTGTTGACACACTGATGGTCTAATCAGAAGATGACCAGCAGTTTCACTGTCCGCAGAAGTCGGGCCAGAAGTGGTCGTCATGGATGAGTTGCAGCCAAAAAGCCAGATTTGGAAACGAGGCCAAGTGACTTACCTGTGCACAAAATCATAGGAACTGTGGTGAAGAAAATGGCAGCAGGTGTCCTGGTCTGATGAGTCAAAATTTGAAATCTTTGGCTGCACCAGAAGGCGATATGTCAGCTGAGGGCTGGAGAGTGGTCCAATAACGAGTGTCTGCAGGCAACAGTGAAGCATGGTAGAGGTTCCTTGTTAGTTTTGGGCTGCATTTCTGCAAATGGAGTTAGAGATTAGGATTAATGGTGTCCTCAATGCTGAAAAATACAGGCAAATACTTATCCGTCACGCAATGCCATCAGGGAGGCATATGATTGGGCCCAAATTTATTCTGCAGCCGAACAACAACCCCAAACATACAGCCAAAGTCATTAGGAACCATCTTCAGTGTAAAGAAGTACAAGAAGTCCTGGAAGTGATGGCATGGCCCCCAGAGAGCCCGGATCTCTATGTCATTGAGTGTGTCTGGGATTAGATGAAGAGACAGAGGGATTTGAGGTATTCTACATCCACAGATCATCTGTGGTCAGTTCTCCAAGATCTATGGAACAACCTACCAGCCAAATACCTTCAGATACTGTGTGCAAGTGTAACAAGAGGATGCTGTCTTAAATGCAATGTGTGGTCACAGCGAATTTCCACTTGATATAGACCTGTCTTCTGTTCAGCCACAGCACTTTAAATGATGAAAATAAACTATTGACACTTTCACTGTGGAAAGAATTATTAATTCACGGCAGTTTCTCAATCCTGCCTAAATATTTTGCAGAGTACTGTTTGTGAGTTTGTATAAATATTAGTGATTCCTTGTTTCCTCCAAACTTGATACCAAAGAGTTCAGTTGTTGTCTTATCAGACCTCAGCATTTTATTTTTTATGGCGCTGGGTCCTTCAGGTCCCTTTTGATAAACTCCAGGCGAGCTGCTATGTATCCTTTATCAAAGAGAGATTCAGGAAGTCCTCACAGAGCAATAACTGATCTGACAGGGTTGATCATCGAGTTGTTGGTCATCTCCCTTCTCCCCTGATTGTTCAGCTCAAGGAGGAGTCCTGGTGGTTCCAAGCCTTTCCCAGTTTTCATTTTTATTTATTTTTACAATTTTATTTCATTCCTTGTGTTCAAACAAAGCAATTAAACATAAAAACAAACATTCTAAAGCAGTACATTTACAAAGAACTTAAATTACAAAAGCGTCATTGATCGTTTTTGATGGGTAACCGTCCCAATCTGAATTTACCTCAGGTAGACTGCAGAAACATCTGAAGGATCTGTGGAAACAGGACCCACCTGAGCTCAGTTTGGAACTTCAGGACAAAGGCTGTGAATACTGGTATACATGTGATTTCTTAGTTATTATTTTTGATATATTTGCAACAAAAAATCATGTCATTGTGGGGTGTTGCGTCTAGAGGTTTGCTCTAAAAGGTAAAATTTGTATCATTTTGGAAAAGAGTGAATATTATGGTTGATATGAACTGTTTTATGGCGGATCGCTCTGATTTGTACCTGGTGGGGAGTGTACAAAACATTCAAATGGTGTAGGGGCGACAATACTTCTTAAAGTTCCTCGGGTTATTGTCAGTTCTGGTTTTATATGCTTGGTACTTCACACAAAAAAAGCCGAAAAACATGCAAAAAACATTTTCTTTTTGTGGGTTCTCCTTTTTTATAGCTATTTGCAAATATGTTAGTCAGCGTTGGTGTGCATCTTGACCGTCTCTTTAAAAACATCTTCTTCTCTGCTTCTCTTCCCTCTCTGTCAGAGGAACCACTGTTCATGCTTTTACTAATATTAGGCGGCATCTGAGAGAGAAAAAGAAAGAGAAGTGGTTTATTTCCTTTGTAGGTTTCAGCATACTGTGCTGTTTGTCATGCCGGAAGTTTCTGCATTCACTCAGAGCTGCATTCAGGGTCCTCTGCGAATCTAGCCGCTTTCTGACTCCACTGTGCTGCTCTAAAACTCAGCTTGAAAGTTACATCTTGAAAAGGTAGCCGTTAGCGGTGGAAAATCAGGGCGAAGCTTCCTGCCACAGCCCCCCCCCTCCCCCCACACACACACCTCAGAGCACCCCAGTAACTGAAGTCCAAACTGCTGTTCCTTCATCTGCAGGTGGTGTCATTTCATCAATACTTCAGGAAATGAGTCGACATGTCTCTCAGTATCTTTAGCAGAACTGTCAAAGCTTCTGAGTCATATTAAAGGTAATTTTAACCACAGACAAAAGTTAGACTGAAGGGCCTTCAGTCTCAGCCGTTCTCTCATGACCGACCTGTCCTCTACATTTATTCAGTATCGGATAAATTCAGTGGAGCCCCCATAGGTGAGGAAACTACAGATAAATATGATTGCTTTGGTGCAATGTTAATACAGATACACATTTATTCACACCCCTGAAGACAGTACGTAAAATAAATATTTTAGATAAATTCATCTTTTATTTTGCTTTCATAATGTCCCACTGAAAATGCTGCAAAAATGTACATTTATTTGGGAAACATTCTGTGTAGAGCAATAGTTGCTTTTTTACCAAATGTCCTGTCTCCCAAAGCAATTCCTTTAAACAGTAAACTGTTCCTGGAGTATAAATATTGTGTGACATGATGTAGCCCCACAGCTACAGGTGACAACCTGTTGTTTATGAGTGATTGTGAAAAGGAAGTATGTTCCGTCCTGCCATCACAAACGACAACATGTAGAGTTTGGCGACGTCTAAAGGAACTTTAGCTAGAACTGGGAACTTTGGTCAGGTGAACACTCCTGGTGTGGTTGGCTCGTCAAACACAATGTGATACTTGCAACACTATTTATGAAACTATCGCTTTCTTCAGAGCTATTACTAGAATCTCATCTTGTTCTCTTAAATCCAGTATTGTTTTGTCTCATGTGTTGGATGTGTTAATCAATGCCGGTCAGTAAAGGCCCCGTAGCTAGTCAACTAATGTGCGCTAACAGCAGCATGTCTCTGGCGTGGGACGTTTAACAGAGTAAAGAACACTAACCTAATTTTTGCAATATCAGTTTTAAAAAAATAAATAAAAATAGACAAGGAGTTTAGGAAGCTGTAGTGAATGAAACTCTTTTTTTTATTTTTTTTGAAGAAGAAATGACTGCAGTTCATAAAGGCCACAATGTTCACCTAAGGATATTGTTCCAGCATATCTGTTAGCAGGAGAATCCTGAGCAGCAGGAAGGCCTAATGAATTATTGGAAAACGTTTGCTTTCATCCTCCATCTCTCTTGGAAGATACCAGCTATGGACATGTTGGCAACTTTTTCAAATATGTACTTTTATAAAGAACAAACGCAGGGACTGCTGCTATTAGCAGTTAGCATAATGCAATTAGCAATGCTAATCATGTACATTTCTGAAACAAGATGTTAAAGGAAGTTAAGAAAAAGTTTGAAACTAGACCCATTCCCACACATTTCACTTATTCACACATGGGTGTTCTCTCCTCTCCTATTATGAATAAATGACAAAAGATTTTCTTATTTAAATCTTTTAGTAGTTTCACTGTTCACAATCAGTCAAATCTAGTTGGTTTAGCTTTTTATTTATTTATTTATTTTTTTTTTTAGTTGAGTTATTTTAAATGTTGTCACTTCCACTTTTTACATTTA
Source organism: Fundulus heteroclitus (assembly GCF_011125445.2). Lineage (NCBI taxonomy): Eukaryota > Metazoa > Chordata > Actinopteri > Cyprinodontiformes > Fundulidae > Fundulus > Fundulus heteroclitus. The sequence goes on from NC_046382.1 coordinate 36,865,066, forward strand.
ACCATCCTCAAGTGAATCAGGATTTTACCGCAGTCTAAATCCATAACAGCATTAAAAAACTGCAACCTCTCTAAAACAAAAATCTAAAAAAAAAACTGCAGCCTTGGCATCTCTGGATATTGAGTCATTCTGGTGTCACTTATAATACTTGGATCAGGCTAGTATCATGACTCAAAACCTGCTTATCAATCTAATGGTCATGTTTTTGGAGTGTGGGGGAAAGCCTGGAGAAAAACCCATGTAACCACAGGGGTCACATGCAAACTCCATGCAGAAAGTGGTGGGATTTGGACCCAGGACCTTCCTGTTGCAAGGTAACGGTGACACCAACCTCACTACTGTACAGCCCAGCATCAAAACCACAGTTCAAATCACAAATGCTGCATTTACATTTTCCAAGCACTCTACTACAAAACATCCATTCACCAATTGGTTTACTGGTCAGTCATAAATAATAACCCATAAAATAAACTGGCCTCCTCAACACTAAGGTCTCCCTTTTGCTGAAGAGTCCCTGAAATATCACTGATTTCTAAATGAATTGAAAACCTTAAAGAAGAGGTCTTTGAAACAAAATACTGTTGGGATTTTCTTGTGGTTTCTGGGATAAATATTTAAAAAGATTTTTAATAAAGAAACAAACTACTTGCTGTGCAGCTTCTTTTTAATTGTATTTCTTTTGCGTCATCGTTCCGGCTAAATTATTTGCTTTAATTATTTACTCAAAAGCTTTTTGCGCTCTTTGAACGGCACATGTTGACGGCTTTATTGTCATTGCACTTGAAACCCTTGAAACTCACCGAAAACATAACAGACATCCGACTAATGAGCCAGATAGTAATCGCTCAACCTCTTTTGGTCGATGGTAACCCAGTAAAGATACAGCGAAAGCGACAAGTTGTGGAAAGAGGAGTTTACATTATTATCTCAGTTTGCTCCATTACGTATATATCAGACTCTGTTTCTGCTCTTCATTCACATAAGCATCGCAGATTGTCACTTCGTATCTGTAACCGTACGAGGGATCCTCTGGTGTTCCACTTGATTTGTTCTGAATGCAGGGGTTAAGAGACTGTGTGAAGAGACTTTATGTAGTACAGATAGAAACGAAGGTAAAAAAAAGAAAAAGAAAATCACTTTTTTTATATATAAAATGAGAATAGAGACTGCTGAGGTTTCCAGCTGGTGCACTTTCATGCTGGGTGAAGATGGTGATGCAGCTTCATATCTGCTTTTCTAATTATTTCTGAGAACATTAGATTTAAATTTAAACCACAGAAGCCTGTGTTCATGTTTCCATGAAGTCTGATTTCCGCCTACAGTCTCTGGGCTATTTAGGAGGAAATATTTGCAAACTCCAACATTCAGTCACACTCTGATGCTCACATGTGTGTTTGCAAATGTTGTCTTATTTAATGCAAGGCACATTTATCTGTATAGCGCATGTCAATAACAAAGTGCTTTTTATGTACCTAAGACTTTGTAAAACACAATTAAACTACATTGCAGTTGCATTATAAAGGACAGTAAAGAAAAGTTGGACCACAGACTGAAATTAACAATGTTTCAGTTACTAGTTTAAAAAGAACGATCAAATGCAACTATATGCAAATAGAATTTTACCCTCGGTTTTAAGAAACTTTGTATTTTAAGAGTTTTCTTGGAATGTGTTCCAGGTTAGTGGAGCATAAAAACTGTATTGTTCATTTTTTGCAAGCTTTTATGGTGTTTCAGCATGTTTTTGCCCCCATGATGTTCGACACTGGGAAATTTTTGAAAGAGAAAGAGATTTGAAAGATTTGAAAGAGAAATCCAATCAGCATTTGCGTAGCACTGCAAAACTTCCCACAACTGGTCAAATGACAACAAACGCCAGTGGATATAAGTGGGATTCTGTACGATAGACCAGATGTCTGCAGCTCCGATCCTCCAGGGCTGCTGTCCGGCAAGCTTTAGATGCATTCCTGCTCCAGCACAACCTAATCACAAGGCTGCATTGCCTCCTTGGCATGTCAGCGATTTCTGCAAAGGCCCGGAAATCAACCACTCATTATGTTCAGGTGTTTTTTAAGCAAGGATGCACCTACAAGCTGCAGGACCGCTGCCCTCTAGGCCGAGAGATGCAGACAACTGAAATAGAGCAACCAAAAGTACCGCTTAACTGTCAAGTAAAAGGAAAATGATTCATGGGTTATAAATAAAATTCTAAAAAACAGAACTGGAATGTGTTGGGTTTATCTGTTTTTAGCCGTCTTTGCTTCGAAACCTCCAAATAAAATCTTGTCCAATCAGTTTCCTCCTTTAGTTAAATAATCGGTAAATGGAGTCCGTGTGTGTAGTTCATTATTAGTATAAATCCTGCTGTTCCATGAAGGCCTCAGAAGTTTGTTAGAGAACAAGCAGCATCATGAAAATAAAGGAGCACAGCAGTCAGGTCAGGGAAAATGTGTGTTAAATTTAAAGGAATGCTGTTGTAAATATGAATATGATCTATGTACACCACTCCCTCAGTAAAACATAGTGGCAGCATCATGCTGTGGGGATGCTTTCTGTGACAGGAACTAGGAAGTTGGTCAAACTGAATGGGAAGATGGAAGGAGTTAGGATATATTCACACCAGGAAGGTCCGCTGGGTTGGTCCGGACCAAAAGCAGACTTTATTTTTCCGTTTTGGTAAGGTTTGCTTTTGCATTATACTTTTTGCAAGTGAACCATAACTTGTAAACAAAGCCACACATGTGGCGATCGTTGCTCCCATTGGACATTAATGGCGAGGGTGGGACGTAGCACAGACCTGGAATTGGAGGATCTACCATGGAAATGCTGCATGCAGCACCTCTGTTTAGCATATTTGTGGTGTTATTACAGCTGATAAATGCTTGTGAGTGGTAAGAGCAGCTCATTAATCAACACAGGTTCCACGACATTATTTATTACTAATTTTGCAACGGCATCAGACGATGTGTCCTGCAAGCTGAAGGTGTTCTACAACACGCTGGCAGCAGCAGTATGATTTAATTAATGCATTTAATGCTACGGTGGCTCGTTAAGTCCGGAGAGACACATGTTTTCTGTAGCTGATTCAGATCAGGGCCGTTTGGAAGGGGACCAAGACCACCTCACAGCACTTTGAATCGTCTTGTTACTGAAAAGTGCTTTATAAATAAACTCGCCTTGCCTCAAAAAGTGGATGTGGCAGGTGTGAATACACCCTTAGATGCAGAGAGATCGTGGAAGAAACGTGCTAGAGGCTGTGAAAGACTGGGGACTGGGGACTGAGGTTCACCTTCTAAAATTGTCTGAAATGTTTTACTCTGGTTTCTCTCTCACATGACATACATTTAAGATTGTGGTTGTAATCTGATGAAGTATGACATGATTGCAAAGGTCTGTATTTGCGAAGACATTTACTGCTGATACTATGTTTGGTACAATAGATGTGTTTTGTATGCATGGTGAAATCATTGTTGTCGGGTTTGCGTGACGCATCAGAAAGTTGTACCGTTTAGTTTCGTTTGAGTTTAAGGAAATGTTCAAGGAATACGTTTTGTCCCAGCTGAAAACCTCTTTTGTTGCTTCTTTGTTGCTTTTGTTGTTTTTAGAATGTTTTTTAGAAGTTTTGAGCTCAGTGATTTAGCAGCAGCAAAAGGGTTTCTGTTTGTTTCAAACTATGCAGGAGCAAGTGAGATTAGATAATCAGAGAGGTTAAATTGGTGTAGAAATGGAACATACAAAGGGTAAATGTCAGGTTTGTGGAGTCAAAGTGAAAAGAGGAAGAAAGAAAAGCGGTAAAGAAAAATGCAGCAGGAAAGCAAAACGGGGTGAAAACAAAGAGAACACGAATATGAAAATGATGCTAGCTGCGATGAAGCTGTCATCATCATCCTGGCAACCGGATGGCTGCGGTGCTGGAGGCGCGTTGTGACTTCCTGTTTGTTGCTGCATAGAGGAAGTAAGAGGCCCCTCAAGGATGGTCTGAAGTGTGAAGCGGAGCTGTCAAGAGTATTTCTGTGAGATGGAGCCGAATGATTCAAGTGTGAAAACGGACGTTTATGCATTTGAGTCTAATGCGTGCATTTGTCGCTCGATTCTTAATTTATGGCAGCTCTTTCCACTTTCTTCAGCTTTGTTGTTGTTGTCTTTGTTTAAATAGATGGTGTTAGTGCCAGAGAACTGAAATGGCTGCATTTGCTTTAGCTGCTCTCTTCACTTTGACTAAGAAGCAAGTTCCAAAGGTTTGAATGAAGAAGTTGCTGTGCGTTTTTCGGGGCAGTGCTGTACCACTCGTGCAGCTTCTGCTTGTTCAAGTGTTTCTTTGATCACTTCTGCCGTTATAATCTAAGAAGAATAAAAATTTCGTCTGTGCACAAACATTACAGCAGACAGTAAAACTTATTGACTTGTTTACAGATTTTGTCATTTTTTTTATGTCATACCTAAATGTTACAGATCACCAAACTCATTTTGATATCAGACAAAGATAGGCCAGCCAACAGAAAATACAGACGATTATTTATTATGGGAAAAAAGCTATTAATCCTCCTGACCTTGTGCGAAAGAATAATTACCCCAACTTGTTAACCTTGTTTTTGGGTTCAGTTTTACTCACACTTAGTCCAGAGTACCACTGGACCTGTGTAAATAGCACCTGGGTGACATGAAGCAGCCTTAAATATTTAATCTAAGGCAACAACAACCTAAAGAAATTCAACAACACAGGAAACAAAGACCCTGGCCTCTGTCAGTCTAGAGACGGTTCCATTTCTAAGGTTTGCTGGTCCCTCCAGCAACCCACAGGGAGAGCCTTTATTCCATTGGTAAACCTTCTCAGGTGGTCAGATCACTCAGATTTATTTAAAAACTGCGTAGAAAAACTTTCCAGGAGGTCGGATAAGAACTGGGTCTCAGGTACAGCAGGCCTCGCTTGCCTCGATGTTCATGATTCAGTTATAAGAAAGCAAAAATTAGGCTAAGATTGAAGGGAAATAAAATGGGGATTATGCCAAAAAAAAAACACAGCTAACACAGCTTTTCAGAAATAAACAACCTAATACACCCAAAGTGCAGCTGGGCCTCATTAATTTTGGATGTTTGGTTTGAGAAACGATGGAATCGCCTCAACAGGCTGGGATTGTTGCTGTTTAAAGTATCCCTTTTTTCAATGTTGGTTACATAAAAACACTCATTAAAACATTACGTTTAAAACTATGATTCAGTGCAACTATTATGTACTGTGCTGTTGTACTAATTGTACTAAAGCAGCCTATTCAGTGTGGTAAGCTTACCTTTAGAGCGGTGTGTTTGCTTGCCGCTGACTGTGTCTAGACAGACGCTCTGCCAAAAGACAACCATGATCGCAGTTCTTAAGTACTTCTCTCACTTATATCATAATCTCAATAAATGCCAAAACATCTCATGATATTGTGTTGTTGTTTTTTTTTGTCTCTGTCAATCATGCCTAGTGTGATGCACTCGGGCTGCTTCAGGAGCGACAAGCATCACTTTCCATATTTGATGGAACCCTGAATTCTGTTTGCTAGCTGATCAAAAGCTTAGGCGCACTAAGTTTATATGCAGCAGAAGATATTGCCGTGGTTGAATTAAAACAGTTCTGCAAGCAGGACCAAAATTCTTCCACAGCGGTGAAAGAGACGGTTATCACAAACGCGGGATGGCAGCCGTTGCTGCACTGCAAGAAAGGAACTAAAAATAAGTACATTTTTCTTGAAATTAGTATATTTGTACTCGATTTGAGCAAGTAAATTAAACATCTGCCAATGGAATGAGTATTTTTACCCCTGTAACAAGGTAATTAGACATACTGCACTTGAAATAAGATGATGGAGATTTTAATTGCAAAACTCTTATTCCATTGGCAGGTCATCTTGTTTACCTGCTCAAATCAAGGACAAATACACTCAATTCAATAAGATTTTACTTTGTTTTAGGTCCTTTTTTGCAGTGTGCCATGGGTGGCACAACCAGTTATGGGGTACAGGGTGAGGCTACTGTTTCACACAGGATCAGGTTTGCTAAGCCTTTCTCCCTTAATTCATTAAATCATCTTTCGAAATCTCTTTTTTTTGTATTCATTCAGGTTATCTTTATGATGTTAAAGGACATTAAAGGACACGAAGCCTTTTAGTGTGACGAGAAACCAGAGAAGAAATCTGTGAGGGGGAGTGAATACCTTTTCTCAGAACCGTCTACTGTTTTTTTTTTGTTAGTGTTGTAATAAATGTTGTGTTGTTGTTTTTAACACAGTGATCACATGTTGTGATGCGTGGGGCTTCTCCTAAGCCCAGGTCCAGAGCAATTTGTCAGAAACATAATTGCATAGGCCCAAGTCTCATGAGAGTGAGCAATTACACAAAATAAAAACGAGTAGAGTGAACCAGCTGTTGGGGAAGTTCTCATTCAAGTTCCTGCTCAGTGGCACACAATGTGATTGTATGCAGGCTCTACATTTAACCGTCGGCAGTGACCACCCGTCTTCTCTCACACGCTTTCTGAAACTCTACAGTTTCGCCATGGATTGACAAGAAATTGTGAGGATAAATCATGGCGACAAAAGGCTGAACAAGTGTGTCAGTTTTTCTTCATCTTTTATGACTTAATAGTTTTTTTTTTAGATGATGACACACAAATCTAACATTGGGGACGACTAGTAATGATCTGTCCAGTCATAGCATTCGTTTTTTACCTAAAATAAAAGCCGGACTGGGTTGACCTCACCATAGAAACTATGATGATGACTCCTGACAGTCAGTAAGCCCTTTAAATGCCCGTTTGTACTCTGCCAGACATTTCCTCTAACATCTCACTGCGAATCGTTTAAGGAACTGAAAGCAACTGTTGTGACAACTGCCAGAAAGCAGAGAGGCTGTTATCAGGCAGGAACAGTGGAGGCGATCTGGAGAACTCGCTCCAAACAAACCTAAACTGTTCACGGTAGGACTGCAGAGAGGCGCATCTTCCTCTGGAGATTTATTCATTTTTTGCCTCATAGCATGAAATAAGATGGAGCGATTTGCTCAAAGAGTAACTAAATCACTTTCAAATCAGTTTAGTTATATTGCGCCGATTTACAACCGATGTCACCTCAAAGCCCTTCACAAAGTCTATCAGATCATCCATACAGATTGGTCAAAAGTTTTCTAAGAAAGCCAGCAGATTGCACTGAGGCATCGGCATGCTGAATTTTCTCCTCCGTTACTGTCGCTGCGTGCATGCAGCAACAGTAACATGAGTTTGTTTTAAGTGTGCAGCTAGTCGATTTCCAACCGCAGTGTTAAGTTAATAAGAACGATAGATGTCACTTGTTTAGTTTTCACACCATGACTATCAGTGTTTGTGATTGGAAATATTTGAAACCGCTTCAATTTCTCTTTCTTCCAAGTGAAGAGCTGCTTTTGTAGCCTTTTTTCAACCAGCTGACCGGCAGTGTGCAGCAACAGATTAAGAGAGAGGCAGGACCATCTTATTCTCTTTTGCAAATAGCTTTAAACCCGAGGAATGGCGATAATTGTAGTGGTTTCAAAGCCTTGGTGAACTTTGATGCTGGTAAGCAGATCTATGCTTTGGTGCGAATCTCAATTCTGCCTGCACTGTGAAATTAATGGAGGCTGAGAACCCAACGATAAATTTGCACCTTTGACCAGCATGCATCCTCGTTCAGTTGTTGCATTCACACCTGGTTTTATTTCTGATATCTTTTTTTTTCACCAGCTGGTGGCAATTTTAAAACATGTTCAAGCACTCGGGAGCAAATGCTCCGACCTTTTCAGCCCACTGGAACATGTCTGTTCGTCAGGACGGCAGTCTGTGTCTGAAAGCTGCATCCGATGTAGCCGCATCGGCTTACTGGACCGCAACCAAGCAAGTCGAGTATATGTAGAACCCGTTGTTGGTTCTGATACCGAATGCATTTTGGCTTTGAATTTTTAAGGCTCATTATAAAAAAAAAAGAACAGCATTTGACTTTCAAATAAATAGGCGAGGAAAAATGAGAAGTGATGAACAGAAATCAAACTTCCACATATTGAAGGTTGTTTCTGTCTAAATGCCGACTAATCCTTTAAGTTTTTTTTTTGTGTGTTTTCAGTGGTATTGGCTGATGCTTTTACTTCTTAAGGCCTGCTGGAAGTCAGTGGAAGTTTCTCAGATTAGTTTCATCTGCGATTTCCCCCCTCCCCTGGACTTCATGGACAATGCTAACTCATCTTTTGGTACCAGCTTATTTCCTAATGATTTGTGTGATCTGTCTCACAGGGTGCAGAATCCAGTCCAGATCCAGTCCAGCTAAGAGCAGAAGATGCCAGCCCCGCCACCCCCACCCCCTCCAGGGCCTCCCCCTCCTCCCACCCTTGCTGTTGTGAGTCCCTCTGTTTCCCATCTGAGAAGTCACACTCAGCAGAGACCTCTGGTGGATAAACCCTTTCATAACATGTTTTTTTCCTCCTCTGACCGCGCTTTTGGATTTAAACCCAATGCTTGGTTGCTGCCTGAATTTTACTGAGCAGATAGTTAAATGCACCCCATGAGAAAGTGATGATGGGATATTTTAAATTGGCAGAAAAATGAACTGAAGTCAATATGTCCGGACATTGGACTCTGGGAGAAAAACGGAAAGAAAAGATCTAGCAGTAAAAGTGAAAGAACATCACGTTTATGTCAGAATAAAGGTTTGTGAGTTAACAGCTGTGTATCTAAACTTAAGACTCTTTAGTGATGCTCTTTAAAAAAACAAGCTTCAGTGTGAAAACATTTAATAGATTGGACTTGAAATCAGAATAAAACTGTGATATGTTGCTATACTTAAGTACCTCTCAGTTATTTGGAAAACTATTGGACAGGTTATGACAGTAATTTAATTTAGAAAGGGAATTATATTTTATGTAGCTTAACCACACACAATGGTATGTTTTAAAGGTTTGTGTCTATTAAATGGGATTATTATGGCTGACAGATGGAAACCCAAGATGTAGTTTCTTAAAATATTATAATATTGAATAAGAGCAATTAAAAATCATTTTTAATACAGAAATGTTATGTAACGGTCTACACAATTGTATGGAAGATGGCTGCTGACTTGACAGTTGTCCAGAAAAGAGGCACAGACACTAACAATGAGCAAACTGCTTTAAGCATGCATTTTAATGGAAAGTTGACTGGAAGGACAAGGTGTGGTCGAAAAAAGTGCACAAGCTTCAAGGATAACCATAGCTTTGAGAGGAGTGTGAAGCAAAGCCAGTTGAAACGTTTGATGGATATACAGGGGGCGGAGACTGTAGCTGGAATCAACCTTTCAAAGAGCCAGCATACACAGACGTACCCAGGACATGGACTACAACTGTCACATTCCTAGTGTTAAACCACTCCTGAGTCAGAGACCGTGCCAGAAGTGTCTTATCTGGACGCAGTGGTCCGAAGCGTTCTTGTCAGATGAAAGTAAATGCTGTTCTTCATTCGGAAATCAAATATCTAGAATCAGCAGGAAGAGTGGCGAGGTCCAGCGTTTCCACGGTCAGGAATGATTTGGAGAGCCTTGGCATCTGCTTGTATTGGTCCACTGTATTTTATCAAGTCCAAATCCAGCTCAGCCCTCCACTAGGAAATTTTACGGACCTTGATGCTTCTCTCTACTGACGAGCTTTACAAAGGTGCCCATTTGATATTTCAGCAGGAATCAGGACCTGCGCACTCTGCCAATAGTACCAATGCCTGCTTTAAGGACATGGTTGCACTGTGATCAACTGGACAGCAAACCGACCTAACCCTTAAATACACCACAGAGATAATCTGTTGTCAAGAGAAACACAAGAGACACCAGAGACACCAGAGCTAACAATGCAGATGAGATTAAGGCCGCTATCAAAGCAACTTGGGCTTCCTGAAGCCCTCAGTAGAGCCACAGGCTGGTCGCCTCCATGCCAGAAAACAGCCCTGACCCAGTATGAATCGTATGCACTATACAGCCCATGGTGATACATTTCACTAGGCCCACAATTCTGTGTTAAAATCTCTCTTTACTATTACTGATGGAATATCTCATTATCTGAAACACTGAATTCTGCATATTCATTACATGTGACCCATAATTATCAAAATGAACAGAAATGACCCAAGTAATCATCACATTTTTTAAAATCCTTTTCTCTGTAACTTTGGACATTTCTTCCTTTGTTTGAATCTTTTTGTGCATATTTGTTCCAGGCTAACACACAGAAGCCGGCTCTGAGCCGATCAGAGCAGCAGGGACGGGGGGCTCTGTTGTCCGACATTTGCAAAGGCGCCAGACTAAAGAAAGCCGTCACAAATGACCGCAGCGGACCTGTGTTGGACAGCAGTAAGTCAGCGCCTCTTCATTGGCACCTAGCGGTGTTTAAAGGAAAATCCAGGTCCTGTTACTATGCTTGATTCATAGTAAACCAATTACACTGGTGCTCAAACAGTGCGAGTGGCGCTACCATCAAGAACAGCTACAGTGTAAAGCAAAGTCTTTGCATTTCCGATGGGAACACCCAGATTTTTATTCTTAAATCTTTGAAATGTCCCTTTTCCAGAGCCAGCATTCATCCCACTGCTTGCTGTTTGTGATATTTATATCCCAATCAGAGATTTAATGTGCTTGATACCAATCAGACTGATAGAAGATTTGGCATTGCCTGAAACTGAATCCCGGTCCGACACTTTAAAGTGTAATTCACCCCGATGTAATGGCAGACATCCGCCCTCAGACACATTTCAAAAATGCCACCAAAGTGAGCGGTTCCAAGAGACACAGAGTTTTAAGCAGGACTCGTTGCTGTGGCGGTCAGGATGAGGGAAAGTGACCTGTTGAAACATGGAGGAACCAGGACAGGACAACATCTGGAACTGTCTTTTGAGGTGCGGGATTTAAGGAATCTTAGGCAAATTCAACTGCAATAACCACTGTTCAACCCTAAGAAGGCAGTACTAAAATGGTTTTAAAGCAAATATTACAGAACTAAATAAGTTCACAAAAAAAAAGTTAAAGAATGGGCGTGTTCCGACGGTGCAGGGGGTAGTGAGCACGACCCATATACGGAGGCCTTAGTCCTCGATTCTGGCCTGAGGTCCGGTGCTGCATGTCTTCCCCCCACTCTCAAACCTTGTTTCCTGTCAGCCTACTTTAAGAAAAATGAGCCGTAAAAACACAGAAAAAGAGTATAAAATGTAAAGATTTACACAATAACATTAAAGTAGCACCCTTAGTTTATACAGATTATCTGCAAACAATTTGATTTTGGGGTGAGTTACACTTTACGTTGGTGATAAAATCAGTGCCATGTGTAAGCTTGAAACCAGTAGCTTTAAAGTACAGTAATATAACACCCTACATTTCCTCATTATTGCACCCACGATAGGAGGCCTATCAACCTCAAAGACGTGGAGCTCATAACCAAGGATTAGTCATCAAATGCCCAGGCCAATGTGCAACTAGCAATAAAGGGAAGGCTTAGGTTACTCTGCTAAGAAAGGGATTCCCATTGATTATTTAGAAGTATATAAGTACTGTTTGACAGATATTTACTAAAAATGTTAAAAAATCAGAATGTTTTTTTTTAAATTGATAGTCCTATTGTTTTGAGAGATGCCCAACTCGTTTCTTATTAGAAAAAACTTTGAATATAAAATTAGTTTCAAATCAAAATATGCCAATAATTTTGGGCTTAGCTGGATTTCGGTAAATAAAAAAAGGTAAAAGTTATTCTTCTACTTCTGAAACCTAGCACCTTGCTTTGAACATCATAAAACGTATCTGGGGTTGTAGCTGCTTTCTGGACAGCTCGGTGTCCCACAAAGAGCGGTCTGTATGTGAGCACAGCGTGGCGAGCAGGTCACATGACACGCACAGGAAGCTGAAGGAGCCAGTATAATATACCTTTTACCCTGAGTGCCTCTGAAAGGGTAGAAAAGCAGATTCTAAAGAGAGAATTGGGATTCTTTTAGAGAACAAATAACACACAGAGCCTAAAACACAGATATGTTAACCAAACATTAAAACAGGCTGGGATTGTTAAAAATTAGCCGAGCCAAAAACGACTGCATGGCAGTGTACTGACAGTCCAGTATAAGCAGGGATTAGGAGTTGAGTTTTGTCAGAGACTTTTACACCAATCATTTAAAAAAATAAGTAAATAAATAATCAGATACCGTGAATGGGATGAGGACATCCATAATTAGTAAGCATGTCATGAGGGACCATTTATGTCGCTTGTCATTGCCTTAGGTATAAAAGACTTGTTTGTGTAAACTTCTTCATGATTGGGGTGAATTATTTTGTCATTTTAGAATAGTTATTCATATTTTTTGAAGTAGAAGTATAAAATGAAGAAACTCACAGAAACTGAAAAAAGAACTAGGAATGAGACACGCAGGATGTGTGGAATTTACCAGCTTTTTTACTTTAAAAATAACTTCTAGGGTCCCTCAGGACAATAAAGTAAGAAGTAATTTTTGTCAAATATATGTTTTTTTTGTATTAGAACAGGATAAAATAATATCAGCTTCTTTCTTGGATGAGAAATTATAGAAATACAACCATTAACAAACAGCAAATGATGCACGAAACAGACTGACTACTTATTTTTATTTCTCTTTAGGTTTAATACACAATTTGAGACAACTGATTTTTATTGCAAGTGATGTAAAAAAAAAAAAAAAAATGTTTGCACCCTATTGACAAAAGTTAAAGAATATTCCTGACACTACAGTCATTGTTTTGTGGACATTTTAAGCATATTGCATGAAAATGCCTAAAAGAAACTGCTAAGGCTAGCATGTTTTAATTACCTTTACATTTTAAAACATTACTAGATTCTTTAGCATTTTTGGCTAAAGTTAGTAAGAGCCACACCGAAAGGTTTAAAGAGCCGCAGGTTGCCAACCCCTGACCTACAATTTGGCACAAATGACCCACTGCTCCAGTAGTCAGACCTTTAGTACAGTTTTTGCCCATATGTCCAGTTTGAACGTTATATAAGCAGACACTACTATCATGAATTAAGAAAGTTTTTCCTTCCTTCTTAGAACCCAAAGGAGGAGGAGGAGGAGGTGGAGGAGGTGGAGGAGGTGGTGGAGGAGGAGGAGGAGGTGGTGGAGGTTTTGGTGGTGGGCCTCCTGCATTGGGGGGCATTTTTGCAGGAGGGATGCCAAAACTGAGGTCTGCAGGAAACAGAGACAATGGTAAGAAAAGAGTCAAAAAACAATAACAATAAATGAAAATTGTTGTCTCTCTGCAAAAATAAATGTTCCAGATTTTCCTTCCCAGACTCGGGACCCAGTCGAGGACCTCTTCTCCCTCCAGGAGCCCGATCTGGAGGACCCAGCCCTTTTGGTGGTGGTGGCAGTCCATCTGGCCCACCAAAACTGCCAGGTGTCCCTGCTGTTCCTCGCGGTGGTGCTCCTGATATCCCCAAAGGCCGTCCTAATTTTTCATCCAGACAAGACACTCCAGGAGGTCCGCCTCCCCCCGTACCCAGCTCACCCAGACCACCCCAGGGCCTCCCATCTCGTGGGGGCCCCCCTCCACCATCTCTCCCTGGAGGCCCAAGGCCCAGTCATGCCAGTGCACCCCCACCGCCCAGTGTTCCACCAGGAAGGCATGGCTCTCTTCCTCCCCCACCAGGGGGCTCCTCAGCTGGGCCTCGATCGAACTTCTCTGCGCCCCCTCCCCCACCTTCAAACAGCAGCCGACCTCCCTTACCTCCAGCTCCAGGGGGGAGGCCTCCACTTCCTGAGGACCGACCGCCACCACCACCAGCTCCTGGAGGAGGTCATCGACCATCGATGCCCCGCGACATGCCCCCTCCTCCCCCATCTGTCAACTCCAAACCGTCTCCCTCGTCTTCCTCAACCGGCCGTTCCCCAGCTGGTGGGGGGGTGCCCCCTCTGCCACCGGGACGACCGGGGCCTCCTCCTGTCCCGCCTGGCCAGGGAGGGGGGGAGGATCAGAACACACCTCGCCTGCCCCAGAGGAACAGCTCACTCAACAGGTAAAATTGGAAAAATTTTTTTTAAAGAGGACTGCCCAGATATTCAGATGCTGAAACTGTTATAGATTTGAGTCTGATGGAAACTCTTAGAGCTGGGCAAATGGCTTAGCCTCAAAAACTGACTAAAACAATGTAATCCACAAAAAAAAAACATTATTTACCATTATTATTTTTAGCATATTCCTCTTTGCAGAAATACTCTTATTTTGCATTGAATGCCAAAGGGGTGTTGGATTTGGCCAGCAGGAAGAGCAGCTCTAAAGTCTGGGAGGACACGTCTTTGAAAATATTTGGTGATGAGAGCAACTGGGAGATAGTCATTCAGTCAACTATGGTCTGTCGCGGTACTGGAATTGGTGTTGCAGGCTTCAGGCATGTGGGAACAACCGAGAGAAGTCGGGATAGGTTGAAAATGTTGGCGAATACATCTGTCAGCGGAGCACAAATTCTTCATTAGAACACAAAATCTGCTGCCTCTGCTCTTACCGGACTGAGTGGTTCTTGTTGCTTTGATGAAAGTGTGGCCTGCTTGGTCAATAGCCGAGTCCGGGATGTTTTCGTCCAATCACCTGTAAACAGTAATCCAGGCAGTCTGCAGCTGTTCGCAGCTTTAAATCGTCCATCTTGTTGTTGATTGTGCTGGCATTGGCTGAAAAGAGGCTTTGAACGTTCGGCTTATGGGAGGTTTTGAGCGTAGCATGAAGGCCTCCCCTTAGTTAGTCATCATACCTCCTTGTAACACCGTCCCTCTGTGATGGTAGCGTGTTGGGATCAACATTTAAGCGCAGACACTTCCGAGTTCCGCCTTTGGCATTTCTCAAAATTGTATCATAAATTGAGATTGAAGGAGCAATAAGTGATATTTCACCATTAAGTGGAGCTTGAGCACTGTCTGTAGACCAAAACAAGATGTGCATCAAGCCACACCTCTTTCCACCGCTCCAGCTCTTGGTCCCCATTTCCCCGTTGCACCCATTGGCTTATATGAGCCTATTTGCAAAGGATAAATACACATTCCTTTCAGAGGAACATGTCTAGTGAAGAAGCAAGTAAGTCATAACATATAATGTTGTTAGTAAGAGAACGGTTTGATCCGATGGACATGCTCTCCACCACTTTGTGCCTGGCGGTAACATTTTATTGGCAGGGAGGGGCTAAGCCCTGAGGGGCAGCTGTTCACGTGTACATACGGCCATGTGCTGCCCGGCTTTGTAAACAAGAGATTGGAGAAAACACCGAGAGATGGTGTGTGACGTTTAACCATAGGCCATCTAAAAACATTTTGTTTTTAGATGGCCTAGTTTTTAAAATGCCTTTAGTTCTTCACAAAACAAATTTTCTATCTAAAATAGTGACCTTTTGCGTTTTGCTCCTTTTAAGGTAATACCATCTTTATGTTTATTAATCAAAATTGAGGTGGTTTGGGCGTCTGATCATGATGCCCTCTGGGCGCCTCCTTTTGGGGGTTCATCCAGACACGTCCCAGTGGGAGAAGACCCCGAGGAAGACCCAGAACTCACTAGGGATCGTTTAGTAGCCTAGTGCACTCAATGTGAACAACCTTTTTTGGTCAGAATAGGCTTGTCTTGCATATCATTTGTGATGATTGTCAGTTGTAGTATTTTATTCTTTATTTTTAACATTAATGTTAAATTTTAATAATTGTTCGTTTGTCTTGCATATTTCAATGTTTTTTTATTTATTTTTCCAATTTAGACTCTAGAGAGGAGTGCAATGATTAGTTCATTTTGTTATCTTTTTTTTGTTTACACAATACCCTAAATGTCAATGAATATTCCACAAGGTTCAACAACAAGGTATTTGGAGAAATTAAACTTTTTTCAAGGCTCAAAGTGCAAGTAACACTTAATTTTTCTAACTCTGTGAATAATCCGGTAAATAATCCTTATTTCAATGTTGATCAAAGTAATCAGGATTATAATTTTCCTCTCAAACAAGCAGCCCCAGAAACTATGGGGCTGCTATGGTGGAGATGGATATTTTACCCCTTGGCCTCTGTTTAAGATGAGTTTTTTTTTCTAAGTAATATAAAGATGAAAATCTCCTTCATCTTCTCCAGCCACGGTCCAGCAACCCCTCCTGGTCGATTAGGACCCCTCCCTCCTCCTCCAAATGAGAGACCACCGTCCGTGGGAAGAAACCAGTCGTCACCGCGCACAGGTAACCCACCAGTCTCTACCGACTTCATCAACAATGGATCACTTCTATACAAAGAAGTCAGCAACAATATTGCCTCTGCCTCCAAAGGTCCTCTTCCTCCACCGCCTCCTTCTGGTCGCAGCGTGGGCGGAGGCAGCATCAGGTCATCGCCCGCAGCTCCTCCCGTGGGTCGGCCCGGCCCGGAGCCTCCCCGTGGAGGGCCTGGCGGTAGACCGCCCCTGCCACCAGACAGGCTGGGGCCTGGAGGGGCTCCACCGCCCATGGGGAACGGTTTCCAAAACTCGCACCACAACCAAATGCAAGGTCTGTAAGTCCACAATGTGCTAATTTAGTTTGGAATAAGCAAGGAAAAATGAGAAATATATAGCAGAGTCTGGTTGAAGAAGTACAAAGCAAAGGTATCCATGCCACATAACTATGTTTTAAACTCAGGCTTTAATGTTTTTGTAAATCTGAAAGGTTTGTTGTGCATTCAGCCTATTTTACACTGATGCCCCTAAATAAAATACAATGCGACCAGTTTCCCTCAGAAGGGACTTGATTAGTGAAATGAGTGCATCTGTTTGTAATGTACTCTCAGTATGAATCCAGCTGTTCAGTGGAGGACTCAGGGGTTTGTTAGATAACATCAGTGAACAAACAGCATCAGGAAGACCAAGGAACACAGATGAAAGGTCAGAGAGAAAGTTGTAGATATGTTTAGAGCAGAGTTTGGTTAAAAAATAAAATCCAAAGTTTGAAGCATCTCACAGAGCTTTGTTCACCCCAGCATCTGAAAATGCAAGGATGTGCTATGGCCTTTATGGAAAGGTGGGAAGAAGAAGGCAATTATTGAAGGAAAGTCATAAAAAGCTCTGTTTGCACTTTGCCAAAAGGCGCGTAGGAGACACAGCAAACATACACAAGAGGTAGCTGGGGTCACATGAAACTATGTCAAAAACCTAAAGACCACTCATCATTATAAACACAATGAATGGGAAAGATTCCAGTATCTATATGTGCAAAGGTGGTAGAAACAATACCCTAAAAGACCTGCAGCTTTAATTTCTGGCTATACAAAGTACTGACTCAGGGGGCTGACTCCAAGGCACGATTTCCTTTTTTTATTTTATTAGACGATCTGTAAAAGAAAAATGTTAAAAACCATGCAATCTTTACTTTTGCTTCTCAATTAACAGCTACTTTCTGTTGGTGTTTCCCCACAAAATCCCAGTATAATACACAGGGGTATGTTGTTGAACCATGAGGAAATGTGCACTGTAAACGAAGAGCTTGTAAAGTTATGTAAGCTTGACAAAAGATACAGATACCAGCTCAGTCCTATATACTGTTTTTCAGACTGATAACTATTGCCCTATGTGTTGTTGTTTTTTAACACAAGCTTGAGTTAAGGCAAAAAAAACAGAAAAACCCTGACCTCTATTTCAACTAGTTTAGTTAAAGTCCTATTATATCCTGTAACGTCATCCAGTCTAACTGACATAATTGCTCCGTTTTCTCTGTTTCCTCCAACAGATGAGTTCGAGTACAGGTTTACTTTTCACCCAGTGTCGGAGCTTCCTCCACCTGATCCCTACGTGCCCTCCCATAAAACCTACCCCAGTAAGATCTCCAAGACGGAGAGCAAAGGTGACGCACGCAACACACATACACTTTTTTCCCCCAAAGTATTTCAGCGCTTGCTCACAAATTAACTTTAAGCTCGTCCAATTGTTAAAACATGGAATTAATTTGGAAATTTGGAAGCACAGACGCTTGATGCAGAGAGAGAGACTTTATTTTTGATACAAAACAAAGTATTTGAGTTTTAATAATGACCATAACTGTAGGATCCCATCTGTGCAGTGACTTTCCCCCATATTTAAAAGCGCTTTTGTGAATACTCACTTTACAAGAAAAGTACATCAGATCAACAAAACAGAATGAAAAAATACACTAAACACAGTAAAACACAAAACAAATTACACTGAGCTAAATATTAAAGTTTTGTTTATATTGTCTGTCTCTCTCTGTCCTTGTAAAGCATCTTTGAGTGTTCTAAAAAGCACTATATAAGTCTGATTTATTAGTATTAGTATTATTGTTGTTGTTGCTGAGAACATAAGATATTTTTCAATTTTCTTCGATGGATCTTAACAGAATTTGCAAACAGGATAACTTTTTTAAAATCAAATCTGTCTTTAAGCTTTTGCTCTACATTGATTTACACATAACTGAAATCTAAGTACATTATTTAATGAATTAGAACGTTACATGCATACTGTTGAGCAGGTAAAAAAATACTTTAAAATTGTTTGTGATATTTATAATTTTCTTGAACCATGAGTCCGTCAGAATTTAATCGGCATAACAGTGGAAATTTAACCCACGCTGTCTGATTATTTTACCAATTGGTAGCATTTATATAGTAAAGATATTTGGCCCAAGCACCGAATCCTGTGGTACTCCACAAGTAACGCTGGAGTTCGAAGAACACTAACGGTGCTGCACCGTCATGTGTATTGCATATTATCTCACATTGTTCTGTGAATAGGCTGGTGTCTTTCCACTGGCTGACTTGAATATTTTTTCGTCTTTTTCACCTGAATATGTTATATTATCAATAATGCAATATTTACTCTATGTATTTTCACTGTTATTTTGGCCTAACTTTAGATTAAATTAGCTTGTTTTTTTCCCATTACTAAAAATTGTCTTTGCCACTGTCACTGTGTCCATAGTGGGACAATAAAGGCATATGTTATCTTTTACATGAACAAACTGGAATCTTTCAGAGCCAATGATTTTGACCTATGTGACAAAAAGTTTGGAGACCGTTGCTCTATGCGCTGTTGATGAGCTGACTTGAAAGCCACATGAAGCTTGAAGGTCTTTCTCACTTCTGCACAATGTGTGTCTCAACATGTGCTGTCCCCACGTTGTGATTATACAAGGCTTACCACTTCATGGTTGCTCCAAAATGCTTCCACTTTAACTAATGAACAGTGTGAAGTCAAAAAGATTGGATGCTGAAACAGGATCGAAATGTTCAACAAAGTGTTACTTTAAGGGTTGTATATTTATTCAATATTTTTTTTTATGTTAGAAAAAGTTTTGAAGCCATTTATTATGATCTATTTTTTTTTCTATCCCTAAAACCTTACATTTCAACAGGAGTGTGTAGGCTTTTTATATCCACATCAAAAGGTATTCAAGGACTAAAGCGTCTTAATTTGTGTGAAACAGTGCCACCTGGTGGAGGAAGATATGCTATGGAAAACTAACTAATCTCACCTTTACTTATGTTTCAGGTGCTGGTAAAAAAGAGCGAGGAGCTCCTCCCCTTCCTCCAATACCCAGGTGAAGAAAAGATGGCCGCCATGACAACGCTTGGACCGTCCACCTCTTCTTCTCTCCTTGTCTCTTTCTTTGTTACGCTCATTTGCGCTTTGACCAGAAGCATGTCGATCATGTGAGGACCGCAAAGGGGGGAAAAAAAGGACTTCCAGTGCAGTTATTCAAACAAAAGCACAGAGTCTCGTGGAGTTTACATCATGTGCCTCTGCACCAGGGAAGTGGGGGATCTGCAAACGGCCAAAACTGTTTATATTGTGGTACAATTGTGTTCTGGAGAAAATAAATTCTATCTATCGTTCTAGTTTTAAGTTTACAGCCATGCTGTTCCTGGAGGATGTGTTTGGGCAGGCCTCAATGATCTTGTTGCTCATAATCAGATCTCTCTCAAACTCTGTTTTTTTTGAATGCATATCAAAGTTATCCAATGTCCCTTTTTCCGTCACTGTCACAACCGATCGTTAGATTTTCTGATTTTCTTAAAAACCAGCCAAACCTTTTTGCTTCTGTTCCGACTGTAAATCTAAAGGGAGTTACCTCGGGTGGCTTTTTTTTGTGTCAAGATATTCACTTACGTCAGTTGAAACAGTAAAATTAAAGGCAGTAACTGCTTGAACATATCAGGTAATCAATCAAGGTGCCTTAGATACAGCCACAGTGCAAAGAAGGACTTTAAATGGTCTCACCTTCCAGCCTCGACTGTGGTAAACATCAGGAAATTTTGGGCACTTACTTTGCCAAAGCCACGTGTGCCTTCACAGCCAGAATGTAGACTTGTTCTTTTTTTTTTGTTTTCACCTGTTTGTTTCTACTGGAGCCACTGAGCGGTACGTTTTATTTGATTATGTGAGGATGCTCAGCTCAATGTGTTTTAAAGGACATTCCAGTGGGGTTATTGCAGTATCAGTGTGCAATCGAGCTGGATATTGTGTTGCCGTTGTTGGGTTCTCTTGATGCGCAGCAAAGGATCTGTGTAGGTATCGGTATGATTTAATCAACTGATATTGAACAATGGGATAAGTTATGTTTGCAGTATTATGTACGTCATTTTGTTCTGCTTTGTTTTTTTTTGTTAAACGTTTTCTGTAAGGCGATCATACAAAAGTAAAACCATTTACATTAAACATGCTTTAAGATGCTTTACTTAGGGGTAACTTTGGGCTAAAAAGGGGGTGCTTTTATTGAATTATGCATCAATATTCCTGAACAATAGACTTTTGGGTAAGGGACAAGGACACGGTGAATTGTAGTGTCAACCAGATAAACCAGATTTTACCACATAACTGTATTATTCATTTACATAAATGTGCAATAAAAAAAGTTGAATAAATGTTTAAAGTGTGGCATCGTGTTAACCCTGTCCATTTTAAAAGGGATTGCTACTAACACAGAACATCAAGTTTGTGAAAGCTACAGCATCCTGGCATCGGTTAAAGCCCTTGGCGGACCCCAGCTCTTTACCCCAGAAGCGAGCACCCATGGTTAAAAACGTCTTTGAAGGAAACAGAAATTACGCTTTATTACTTTTAGTCTAAACAAGCCAGATAAACGGTTACAGATCAGTGCTGAGGCTCTTGGCAGGTATCGGCACAGGGAAAATATGGATGAGGAAGAGCAAGCCACGGATGATGGTTGTATGAGTCTTCAGTCGCCAAGTGCGACCCCCATGCTCACCCCATTGTCGTCAGTAGAGAAGGTGTCACCACTTGGATATCATCTGCTAGATTGTGCAATATGTCTTAGACTGTCCAAATGTACATACTGCCCAGTGATAACTGACCCATCCCTTTGTCCATATCTGTGCATGTCATCTCTGTGACATAAATATAGTGTCTGTACGAATCATCTGGTATTTTCCCAACAACTGCTTTCAACGGCTCTAACAACTTATAGCTTCATGTAATATCTAACAGGTCAGAGAAAGGGAGGCTGAAAGCAGATGCTGATAATCAGTTGTTCTTGATTAATCCGAGGAACCACTTCCGGAAAAGGAGTGTTGGCAGTTTGCTGTTCTGGAGCATACAGCTGTGAGTTAATGGCAAGATGGCAAAACAGCAGCAACCTTGGAGACGCAACTACCCACCCATCTGTCTGGGGAGGTTTCCAAACTATTTAAAGTCCACCATTCACATGTGGAAATGATTTAAGACAGTTGCCAGTGTTCCCAGGAGTGGGGGGTGTCAATGAAAGGCCAAGATGGCTTGGCAGCCACATGAAAGCTTCCTTTCTCAAAACAACATGGCAAGCTAGCTTGGGTTGAAACTTGTGGAATAATATCCACTGAAATAGACGAGAGGAAAGTAGATATAGTTGACCATAAAGCACAGTGTCATGTCTGCCAGAATCCAAACTAAACACCAACTGTCAGCCATGATGGTGGCAGACTAATGGGCTTGTTTTGCAGCCATTCGGGGCCATTTTATCCGACAGTTATAGCCTGGCTGAAACTGGGACAAATGGATGATCACACATGGCAGAAAAAGGGGGGTAATCAAAGTGTTGTGATAGCTCATTCAAGCTCCAGACGTCAGCCTGCTGAAAATGTTGTGGTAGGACATTCTGCATCAGTGAATGCTTGCATATCTGTCATGAACTAATGTTCAGTGGTTCGAAATTTCTTAACAGTGTGAGGGAACTCTGCTAAATGGGGGTTTGGCTAGTTTTCCCATATTTGACCGAGAGGCGTTGGATTTGATATCCATTGAGGACGCGTGGGTTCAAACCCTGGCTCGTTTCCTCAGAGGAACATGTAGACGTCCATTAAGAAGAAGAAACCTGTATCCACAAAACAAAAGTCTACACTGTAGAATATATGCCCACAAATGGAATAAACTGCGTGAGTGATAGCTCTGTAGTGAAAACTGCATTTGTGTGTCTCTTGATTAAATAATTTATCCAAAACGACGCTCCTCGTAAACCAACCAATCACGGAGGCCGCCACCAAGCTTCCTGTGCGACGATTGGCTGAAGCCTCGGCCAATCTTGTCGGGGCGTGGCTACTCGCTGCAGCTGTCAGATTGGGACCAGCCTTCAGCCCAAACAGCAAAAACAAGAGCTCAGAAAACAACAAAGACGGGGCAATGCTGCTCGTCCGTGTCGTGCCGTGCTTCTAAGGACCGAGGTGAGAAATATTATCGCTCAATAAATCATTTTAAATTGTGGAAACGTTAAGAAAGGTACGGCTCACCGCGCCCTGAGATGCGTTTTTAGCATGCAGGTAGGGTAGCGCTAACGGTCAGCTGGCAATGACGGCGGGGGTCCCAGAGGGCAGGTCGCTTTGTCCGGCTTCTCCTGTTACACCGCCGCGGCTTTGGGGCTTTACACCATGTCCCTTTCCGCTTCAGGCGAACAGACAACGGATAGAAAAGACCGTCTCAACCCCCCGTTAGGAGACCATTCAGAGGCGTAACAAGAGAATCTGTGGGTAGCGTTCCTCCTGCCTCCCCCATATTTTCCTCATTCCATACAAATACTTTTAAACAGATGCTTTTTTTTTCAACGAGCATTACATTTTCTTTCAAATGGTACCAACACCATGGTAGTAGGATGAAAAATAAATAGCAGCATTTTACATCAGAAAAATCCATAAAACAAAACCTATTCATGTTTTTTTTTTTTTTAGATTTTGTTATTAAACTCAATTAAAAGCATTCTGAGGGCCAAAGTAACATTTTATTTGTAAGAAAAATAAAACTATAAAGACAAATAATGTCCATATATGTTCAAAGAAGGTTGATTGATGTCAGCTGGAACATGGATGGTTTAATTAATGCAACATTAAAGCGTGGATCCATCCTGCTTTTATCAACAGTTCAGGCTGGTGATGGGCTTGTAATGGTGTGGTGTAGGGATGATTGGTTTTTGACTCAGCTTTCTAAGACACCGCAGCCAACTTGAGTCCCCTCCGCGTCTCCTGCTCCATCCTTTTGTCACAAAGGCTCCATTCTTCCTTTCTCATAGCTCAAATTTCCAGCTAGCTTCTTGAACATGACAAGGCTTTAATGTTCTCCAGTGAACTCCACGGTCGCTAGATCTCCGTCCAATAGCCGTGCAGCAGACAGATCACCAGCGACTGTGATGAAATCATGTCACTATGGACCCAATGTCTCTGAGGAAGATTTTTGACACCTTGTTGAGCCTTGTTGAAGCATTAAGTTCTGATTTCTGAAGGCAAAACGGGATCCGATCCCATTTATTTGGACGTATGAAAATAATACCATTTAAAAAGAATGTTTCAAATGACAGAATGTAGCAAGTGATCCCACTGAGTTGGAAAAGAATGTGCTCATATACATTACATATTTAGTATACAGTACTTCAAAACATTAACTAACAGACTGTTTGAATAATGAAATAAATAAATAAAAATGTACCCACTTTCTGATCAAACACTCATTTGTTGGACCAGAAATTTGACACAGTGCCTCGGTTATGCTTCTAACAGGTAGTTACATGTTGTGAGTAGGGATTCGCTAAAGTCCAACCCCTAAGGAAAAATAAAGTGTTTTATGAGGAAAGCATGATATGTCTAGATTTACATCTCCAGTTCATTCGGGCCGGGAAGAAAACAAGACGGAGCGACTTTTTAAGCAGATAACAGGAAGGCCAAACAGAACTCAGCAACGATGCTCTGTTTTATACTTTTTAGCTTTCAACCTCTGCTATCCTAAAACATCCACTTCTCTTGTCGGCTGTGTCACTGACTGTTCAAACGGTTGTACCTGTTTAGCTAGAGTTTATCACAACCAATAATAAGCTGAAGTTAGCTCTTTTGGTTTAAGTGAATTGACATTCCAGTGAACAGTAAGAGTCAGCTGTCTATAAGCTCCTCCATACATCTTGTGATGTGTTACTCTCTCTACCAGGCTCTGGACCCATCGGCCTCCGAATCTCATCCCATCGTCACCATGGAGACTCCCAACAGCTATGTGTTCATCCACGGGAAGAACATCTCCCACAGCACCCTGGGAGGCTCCGCTGCGGGGCCCCACATGTCCATCGACAAGCTGTTCCCGGCTCTTCTCGAGTGCTTCGGCATCATACTGTGTGGTTACATCGCTGGACGGTGGGTGCATGTAAATACCGAGAGACTGGCGCGACTCCTCCGTGAATTTAAACTCGGGTTTTAAACCGGATCTCTGGTTTCTTCCTCCAGGGCTGACATAATCACAGAGGGCCAGGCAAAGGGTTTGGGGAACTTTGTCTCTAAATTTGCCCTCCCAGCTTTGCTCTTTAAAAACATGGTGCTGCTGGACTTTGGAGACGTAATTTGGGCCTTTCTTTGGAGCGTCCTGGTGGCCAAGGTGTTTGTCTGACCTGTTTCAGTTGGACCTCGTTTGTATGTTCCCTGCTATGCAAGCGTAAAATAACCCCGCATTCCCCCGCAGGTTACGGTGTTTGTGCTGGTGTGTGTGCTGACGCTGATGGTGGCCAATCCAGACAGTCGATACAGCAAGGCTGGACTGTATGCCATCTTTGCTACTCAGAGTAACGACTTTGCCTTGGGATACCCAATAGGTAAGACTCACCTGGCACGGACATTTGAAGTTGTCAGCTTGCATATTTGAGTCTTTCCGTGTCTTCCCTTCCAGTCGACGCTTTGTATCGAAGCACGTATCCAGAATACCTCCAGTACATCTACCTGGTTGCCCCTGTTTCCCTCATGCTCCTCAATCCAATCGGCCTTGCTCTCTGCGAGGTGCAGAGGTGGAGGCAGGCCAGCCACCCACACCACAGTAGTCTCAGCATCCTGGGAATTGTAGTTTTGCAGGTAATTCTAGCCGTGGGAGTTGTTAGAACCATTAAACAGTGCGTTTAATTCTTCCGATTTTTCTTGTCGTCTCTCAAGGTGTTGAAGAACCCGATAGTGTTCATGGTGATAGTGGGAATCATCTCCCATTTTGTCCTGGGAGAACAGATCCCCGCCGTGCTGTCTGAGTTTATAGACGGCCTGGCCAACTCTTTTGGAGGAGCAGCGTTGTTTTACCTCGGACTCACTATGGTGAGCTGTAAGAGTTTGTGTTGTTTTACAACCATAAGACTGAAGGATTACTGACATTTTATCTCTGTTTTTTGAGGCAGGTCGGCCAGCTCAGAAAACTAACCAGAGACACTGGAGTTGCCCTCATTCTCCTCATCACAGCCAAACTGTAAGTGAGGCTCAGATGGAGGTGTGGTTTTCATTTCTCTTCAGTAAAATATTTGTAATGCCAAAAATAATAGATGAAAAATAAGGATTATACTATAATGTTTCATATTTTTATTTTTTATTTTTTCAGATTTGTCAAAATTTATTCTAGTTGGAGACAATTGTGGTACTGAACTTGACATGAATGCACAGACTGCTCCCCTAATTTTTGGGATTTTCTCAGTAAAGAAGTTGCCAAATTCATTACAGGCCCTGGTGGAGTGGAGTTCCGATGCCACAGTCACAGGACGATTTGTTAACCTGTTGACTTTGGCAAATAAGGCATGAGCATTATCATTTTTTTTTACTGATAATCTCAGAGAAGGAAGATTCTCTTGCATTTTTCAGCTGTAAGTTATATCTGTAAAGTCTCTCTTTATAGATGTCATAGTGAACCAGGAGTCTATTCTTTCTCCATCTGTGTTCGGCTTTTCGACATTCCCCTTTTGCACTACTGGAGCACTTATCCATGGAGATTTCTTCTTCCCAGAAACAACCTTCACTTTAATTGGAGCAATCCAGTCAATGATGTCTGAAACTTTAGACTGAAAGTTATTAACTAGTTCATCTACTGAGTTACAGCACAAAGTGGAAATAAAAGAGTAAGCTTGGTTAGAGGTTTCAGTGGCATCGTCCCTAAAGATGCGCTTTCTAATGAATTGGCTGACTGAGTCATTGAAAATGATGCTTTCAAAGATAACAGAAAGGTGATCAGATAGGGCAACATTAATCACATTAGACCCTTACTAATGATTAAGTCTAAAATATGTCCCCATTTGTGTGTTGGCTGTTTAACATGTTCCGTTAAACCAAAATTTCTAAAGTGTCTAAGTATCTCACAGTTTTTTTTTTGTTTGTTTTTTTTGCACCTCTGCCTTTAGATGTCTTCAACATAAATGTTGAAATGTTGAAATCACCCACATAATAAACACATAACACAGATAGTAGGTCATTAAAATGAAAAAGTATATTTTGGATTTAGGTCTTTGCCTGGAGAACCAAGAGTCAAATTTGTCCAGAAACACCTTTTTCCACTTCAGTGACTCATTGGACACAATTGCCACAGTTTTAGTTGGGAGGAATTGATCTATCAGTATAGGTGTCTCACTATTTTCATCTAGCCATGTTTCTGTTAAAAACAACATCAAAAGGCTCCACCTTTTGTCCTGTTGGAGTCTGGTGGAAATCCGCTTTTAGTGTTGTAGAAGTCTCATTCTGTGGCATGTTTCTCTGCACGTCTAATCTTAGCAGATTCCAGTTGTACTGGGCATATAAATTGTTTTCTCACTCCCTGTTCTTTGTTCAAGGAGAAAGCTGCTGGCGTCTGAGTCACAGAACATGTTGGAAGTGGAGTTTTGCGACTGACCTATTAGGATAAAATCCATCTTTCTTTAAAAAAAAAAGACGTAGTTTCTCCCAGAAATAAATAGAAGTTTTCTATAAAGTTGACAGATTTTGCAGTACATGCCGTTTTTAGGCAGTCGTCGATCATGAGCAGTCTGAAAAAAAGTCTCATCTCCACAACAAACGGGCGTGAAAGGTCCACTGAGAAACACCTTGACATTATTACCTTCAGCTTTATTTAGCAGATGAATGAAATTCTCAAATATTTCTGAATTTTTTCCCCCCTCACATCATCCATGGCTCCTGTGTTTATTATGAGGTTTTTCAAGGTTGAACACGCTTCTCTTTCCAGCTGGTTCACCCCTATCTTTTGCTGTGAACAACAACAAACCATTTTTGTCGTTTCCTTTGTCCTGGGGTTGTGCAGCGTTATACAGTCTCTGTATTCATCTAGGTCAGGGAAGACAGGGTGACATCAACCTGTCTTCCCTGACCTTTTGGGTTCCCATCCAGTTCCAGGGGTGCTGCACGACAGTTTAGTCTTATGTATGTTCATCAGTATTCTATTTCTTGGTCGTGCTAGCTAGCGACCTGCCACTGTTTGGAGTCATCGGCAGAGTCTTATCATTTCATACCCAGCATTTACCTCCACGTTCACTTCAAGTTGTTGGATTTTCAACATCTATTTTCTGTAGAAGCTTATCGAAGTTCTCTGCCTCTTGTTCTGATTAGCTAAGGTCAACTGTTCCTTCCGCTGGATACAATTACGTATAATGACATTGATAAATCTTAATCTACAGTGTGTAACATTTCGCCCTCACATTTAAAATGTGCTTTTTTTCTCTCTTTTGTCCCCCTTCCAGCCTGGTGATGCCATTGGTCTGCAAAGACATGGTGGACATTCTGGACGTCGGGGTGAACAGCACAAGCCCGAACCACACTAGTTTGTCCAACTTTGCTTTTCTCTACGGAGTCTTCCCGACCGCGCCAAGCGTAGCCATCTATGCTGGTCATTATAACATGGAGCTGGAGGTGGTAGGTTCCGTTTAAAACTGCAGCTTGACTGATCCTGCTATTTTTTTCCTTTTTTTTGTTTCTGAAACAATACACCGATTCAAACGTTCAAGCATGTAAAATGCCTTAATCTGGACTGAAACGGAGCTGAATTCCTCCGCATTCTTGGCATGAGGCTTTCATCTTTTTAAACCGAGGCTGCCTTCTGACCCGATCACATGATACACAAACTCACGCAGACACATACACCCAAACGCAACACAGAGGATAATGACTTCCTGCTGGTTTTCTGCCATTCAACAGCATTTGCAACACTCTGCTCATTCCCCTGTCACATTGTCCTGATTGAAACGCTAAAGCGGATCATTTCTTTCTAATCATAAGCACCATCATCATTTTACTCAGTATTTCTTTGAACTCCAGCAAAACTTCAGCCGTAGCTGAATCCAGGCAGAGTATACAGCTGGGAAATGGGACGTGGCCCCTTCCAGATTCGGTGCAAAGTTTTACAGAGGGCCAGATGATTTAAAGAACTAATTTTATGAATTAAATGGTCACTAGAAAACTGCTGTTTTAAAATTAGTCTTTATCTGTGTGTTTGTGAAATAAAACCTTTTTTGGATGATGGAAGAAACTTCTACTGTGACCAAAAATCTGTGGGTTGTGTAAGTGTGTGTGGGGGGAGGGGCTTTATGCTTTTCTACAGCGCTGTGAGTCTCGGTGACTGCAGGTTGGTGTCCTGTATTTTAGGTGACATCAGGGATGGTAATCAGCACGTTCTTGTCGGCACCAATCATGTACGTGTCCGCCTGGTTGTTGACAATCCCCTTAATGGACCCGACCCCCCTCGTGGCAGAGCTGGAGAACGTCAGCTTCAACATCAGCATCGTCAGCCTTATAGGACTGGTACGTGGTTTTGATGCACGGTAAAGAGTTTCTCTAACGCCGCTCCCTCAGGGATCGGCATGAGATGATCACTGTCAACGTTGAACAGACTAAGTCAGTTTGTGATTGGGTTCCTCTCAGGTGTGGACTATCGCTGTGATGTTGCTTAGCAGGAAATTTAACCAACTCCCTCATCTATTTGCATTAAACCTTTTCCTGGCTCAGGTCAGTTAAATATGATGCTCCACTGCATGTAAGTGATCGCCACTGTGATAATACATGTCTGTAATTTTGGTTTCTGTTAGTTAATACCTGGAACGTACGTGTAGCTCTTTATATTTACTGGAGTCTGCTACCTTAACCCTCTGCTTCATGTGGCAGTTTTTAGTGTGCGTTAGTATGATCCTGTGGAACTTCCTGGTGAAACAAGAAGATAACCTTCTCAGTAAAATTATCACATTCACTCTGTTGTACGGGTCTCTGTACAGCACATACATCTGGACAGGTTTGTTTTCATCAGATATTTAAAAAGCTACCCCCATCAGTTTCTGTAAAGTACCTTAAAGCATTTTGTTCTTTGCTTAAGAGAAGCTTGGGGTTCTATGTCTCCCCAGGTTTAATCCCTCTCTGTCTGGCTCTGACTAGCAGAGATGATCTGCTCAGACTCAGACCAGGAGTCTTTATGGCTTTGGGCTGGGGGTAAGTATTCACACCTATGCTTAAAGGAAAAAAAGAGAAAACTAGGTTTGCTGATGCAATATTTAATATAGTCTGGCCTTGATGCTGTTTTTGTGTTTGTAGGGTTCCCTTCCTGATGGTTGGAGTTCTTCTGATTTCAGGGGAAAGGACGGAAAACATTGACTCTGCTTTCTTCTATGGCAGAGCTCAGGTTTGGACCAAATGCCCCTTTATCAACACTTTACACTCTTATTTGGAGACGCACCGATCAGCATTTTCTGGATTGATTTCCGATCTCCAGTTTCTATTAAACTTTGTCAATTTCCAGTTCCTATTAATCTTTAAAAACAGTAATATAAGAAGTATTTTTTCTCAATACTTTCTGCTGTGAGTGGGCAATAGTTAAAGGTTGAAAGCTCGAAAGGATAAATTGCAACAACTTTTCTGTTACTGTCTCATGCAGTCTGAACAAACTACAGACAGATTTCGACATTTTTAAAGAATAAAGCTTTTTAGTCCAACCAGCCTGTTTCATCCATTTGCTTCGTCTGACTTCATATATAAGTAGCAAACTTTGAGTTCTCTTCGTTCAGTAACACTGTCCACACTGAAGAGTGTTGTTGCATTACCTAGTAGTACTTGTATATGATGCATAAAAATGATCAGAAAAAGATTGGATTCTTGAGTTTCCAACAGGCCAATCACCAGTCAGAGCTGAATAAGATGAAACTTTAGGTACAAAAGTATAGTTTACTATTCTTCCTTTCAAAACCTTTTTTTTAATCATTACCTGAATAGGAATACTGAACACAACACAAAAGAAATCTCCTGGAATGTAATCATATTATTATTATTTTTGTTTATTTGACATTATATTTCATTCAGATAATCAGCTCTGCTGGGGTCCTCGCTGTAAGCCTGGCCCTCGGGGCCATTTCTCTGATGGGTCTGAGCCAGGGAGACCGGGAGCAGATTGGCTACGAAGCTCTGAGCCAAGCTGCTGTCACCAGCATCAATGATGAACTGAGGGCCCCTGGTGGCCTGGAGGATCAACAACAACCGCAGCAACAGACAGACATGACAAATTCCCCCACTTGCAGCATCAACTCAGGTAGCTCTGTTCTAGATTCCTCTCATTTCTTTAGATGAAAAGGTATGTAACTGTTACGTAACTGTTGGTTAATTCTTTCCCCCTTTCTGTTGTTTCTTTGAGCAGATTTCCACATTTCTCCTCTCCAGGCCATACCTGACATGATAGCGAGCACTCAGAGGGAGCACCCAAACAGCACAGGTGACAAACTTAGTTTCCTTTGATAATATGACATTATAAAAGCATGAACTAGAAGCTGGAAGAGGCAACAGAACGTTTAGTTTTGTTTTCCTTCTTAATAATTCTGAGAGGTATTAAAAGAAACAGTTCTCTGTTGAAATATACACTACATATGAATGTGTCGTTATTGTTAAGGAAGATGGAAGAAACCTCATTTCTAATTCAGCTTTGCCGCTTCAGGCCACAGTGGGGCGCTGTGTGACAGGCAGCAGCCCTGTTCGTCGGCCTCGGAGCAGCCACTGGATCTGCCGCCACCAGGCCTTCAGAGCACTGATGATAAACAGACTGTGAGACACGTTTTGCTCTGTCTGCTGCTCAGCGTCAGCCTGCTGGCGGTAAGGAAGAAGCAAAAGTCCAAGAGGATAGACTCCACTAGATCGTAGCACAAAGTGGAGTTTGAAAAAAAAATATTTGTAATAATTTTAATCTAACTCCACTGCCTTGCATGAAGATGATAAATTCACTTGTGCAGTGAGCGGTTGAAGGAATGACGAGTTGATGTCTGATTGCAATCGTCTCCATAGAATCTGTCCAGCTGTCTTTGGTGGTTGTTCAACAAGGATCCAGGCCGACTTTACCTGGAACTGCAGTTTTTCTGTGCTGTAGCCAACTATGGGCAGGTACCTCAACAGGATGATACATTGTGCCTGTATTTGTGTGTGTGTGTGTGTGTGTGTGTGTGTGTTGTAGGGAAACGGGTAGTGTTAACTTTAGCTGGTGTTGTGTGTTCTTTTTTGCTTTCTGTGTCTCCCAGGGTTTCCTTTCGTTCGGAATATTTGGTCTGGACAGACACCTGATCATTGTGCCGTTCAAGAAGAGGTAGGCGGAGACTTCAGCAGTCGATTCACAATACTTTGTCACGTGGTTTGAAAAGGAATCCTGTAACTATGGTGCTGTCCAGGTTTCTCGGCCTGTGGCACGGCAGGGACGGAGAGGATCTGAGTCCGTCTGCCGTCCCTGAGGAGGTCCGACTCACCTGTACCCAGTTTGTCCGCTACCACAAAGACCAGTGCGTGCAAGACATAGTACACACTCGCAGGTATGAGGAATACAGCGGGCCTGTTTAAAATGCCTTGAAAAAGTATTCATAACTGTATCTTTTTTTTTTAACAAATAAAAATCCAAAAGATGTGCCTTGCATTTGTATTCAACCAGCCAGTACTTTCAGGGCAAACCTTTCTGTAAATCCAGCTGAGGTATTCCTGGTTCCTTTACCCGCTTAGCAGGTGTAGACCCTGACATTTTAGAACCCAATATGCTTTACAAAATAGCTCAAGGTCAGTGTGTTTGGATGGAGAGCACCTGTGAATCTCTTTTCCTCTCACTGCCAATTGGATTTTTAAGTCTGGACTTTGACTGGGCCATTCTAACACATGAAATCAGTAAGTCTGATTGTTTAGGGCTGTTGTCCTGATAGAAGGTGAACCTCCACCTCAGTCTCCAGTCTTTCTCAGCATCTACCAAGTTTTCTTCCAGTATTGATCCTTATTTAACTCCATCTCACTTCTACTGTAATCAAGTCTGGCCAGCTTCACTACTCTTGCTAAATAAAAAATGTTTCCCCCTTTCTTGAGTGGGCCACCAGCATGTTTCACTAATGGGATGCTAAATTCGGGGTGGCGGTTGTAATGTTTCCTCCTCATATTGAATTTGAATGTAGACCAGAATTTTTCTCATTTGTCAGGAGCGCCTTCTTCCAGGTGTTTATGTTGTCCCCTATGTGTAGTTTCTGGCACCTGAGCTGTGGATCTCTGCAGCTAATCCATAGTTAGCATGAGCCTCTTGGCTGCTTCCCTGATTAATGTTCTCCTCACACAGTATGTCAGTTTAGAAGGACGGCCATGTCTTCATAGGTTTGCGGTTGCTTTATTTGGGATATGTTTTGACTTTCTCCCTGATCTGTCTGCTGTGTTCCTCGTCCTTCCTGGTGGTGCGTTTACTGTCAGACTAAATCACACGTAGACGGACTGTTTTGAATAGATTTAATTTATCACTGACAGAGTAAAGGGTGCTGAATACAAATGCATTGCAAACTTTTCAAATCTATTATATTACTTCCAATTCACTATTACCCGTGTCTTTGTATTTGGTCTGGCATAATATCCCAGTAACATAAATAGTCTGAGGTTGAGAAGTGAGACAAAACAAAAGATTCACTGTCTGTGCTACAGTTTGGAACGTGTTCATAAATGGACTGATCAAAGTCCTTTACATACCATCTAATAGAGATTGCAGATTCCATTGTTTCTGACCTTTTAACGGTGATGGTGCATGAATCTTCACTTATCACTGTCTTGTTTTTCTAAGAGCCACATCTAGCATGTTTAGGGGCTGAGTATGAAACCTTTCCACCCTACTGGAAAAAGACCTTGCACTACATTTGAATGACTCTTGGCTGTCACACTTTACCTTTCTTCTAACAGGTTCCTACTCTTCTGTTAGCGTTACCTGAGATGAATTAATCCTTTCCTTGCTTTGTCTCTCTCTGTCTCTGCCACCGTTCCTTCTTCCTGTGTGTCCCTCCTCTCCATCACCTTGTTAGTGGCTCAGGGGAGAGTGTGAACGCTTTGGCAGGTGAATCCTTCCTCTGATTGCCACAGGTCTGGAGGAGTGACACGGGAGGAGAGTGAAGTTGGACGTTGCCTTTCCCATCATCCCCAGTACTTAAACACAAACCCTTATGTTCAGGAGCAGAGACCTAACGACTCACAGAACCGGCACAAAAATGACAATCCAGAAGAATCGCGCAACCGGGCCTCGCTTCCTTCCTGCATGGAGGCTCAGGATGAACGCCAAGGATACATTTCTACCCTTGATGGACACGATGAGGAGATCTCTCAGCATGATCTTGGTACAAGACCTCCCCAGGGGCCCCCTGAAGGTGTCTTTCGGGGTAGCGACTTAGTGGTCTGGCTAACGGAGCGAGGTCTATGCGCTGGACGAGCCGAGGCCAGACTTTACGGCCTTCGTCTTCAGCAGGGAGGAGTGCTGACCCACCTGACCGGCCAGCAGGGCTTCAGGGACGAGCCCACTCTGTTTTACCACTTCACACAGGAGGAGAGGTGGTCCAGGAGCACGTGAGAGGATGTGTCAACCCTTAAGGCGCCAAACTGGAAGTGCCTTATGGTGAAGTTATTCCCACAAACTACTGGCTGGGTTATCGTGAGACCCAAAGGCTCTGTGCAGAATTACATTTCCCACAAAAATCTGTATTTTATGGGGAGCAACTGTTACACCTTTTCACTATAAAAGTATGGAATAGTGCATTTCAAAGATTTAAAGTTTAAGTAGACGTTCAGGAGACAATTTCCACTAGAAAACCAAAACTAGGCTGTTGGTCAGGAACTCCAAACCCACTCATTTTCCAATCAGTGAAGGTAAGAGCAACCAGGGCCAGGTAATAACACTCTTCAGTGTTGGGGCGGTTACTGAGGTAGGACGTGTCAAAGTTAGCTGTTTTTAGTGCCAGTGAAGCATTTAAAGATCAAGTCAGAGGAAGGAGATTGATGTAAGAAGGTCTTTTTAAAAAGAGACTTATTTGTCTGAGCGAATGAAATTTTCAGGCTGAGCTGAATCAAGACTACAGCAAATTTGTTCTGTTTAAGCCTGTTTCTATACAGATGCTAACTGTCCTAATTACTTATCCAAGCTGGTAAATATTAAAATGTCAACTTTGTCTAAAACAATAAAACCTTGTCTTACAGCCCCTCCTTTTGCCCACATGAGTAAACATAATCTTTGCTCTTAATGTAAGTAATTAATGACAAATCACAGCAGGGAGGCTAGAAAAAATATTTGTAATGCTCTTCTCATATTCTTTTGTTTTTTATTATAGTTCCTAAACAACAACAGCAATGGTGATCAGCTAGGGTCTGTATTGGCAGGTCATGGTTTCACCCAAACTGCAGAT
Organism: Fundulus heteroclitus; assembly: GCF_011125445.2. NCBI lineage: Eukaryota > Metazoa > Chordata > Actinopteri > Cyprinodontiformes > Fundulidae > Fundulus > Fundulus heteroclitus. Next base: position 36,899,949 of record NC_046382.1, read on the forward strand.
ATGAAGTAAGGCACAAAAATCTAGTCGGTTCATCTCTAATTAAAGTTGGTGGTGTGTTTTTTAAAAAAAAGAATCATACATGAAGAAAAAAATGCTGCTTGTTGGTCCTGAACGCCTCCAGGCTCTGGACCTTATTTCACATTGTTCCCTCTATTTCATTTATGATGTGTGCACCAGTGGTGCGACGACAAACGGACTGTCATTGAAAGTCAGTCCAACTATACTATAAACATTTTTATTTTATTTTTTTTATGCCGGGTAACAAGAAAGAAATCTTCCTGTGAACCTGTACCTCGCACGTTGCCACAGTTGGGTCTGTGCTGGACTCTTGCATGACTCGGCTCTCAACCATTTGCACTGACTGAAAAACGTGGAGTCATGCAGGACGTTTCGCTGCTGATAGTTGTGACTGGGACGTTTATCTTTGTAACTGTTACCTGTCCTTGTGAAGTATTTTGTCCCAGCCTTGTACAGGTTTGTAACGTTCAGCGATCGGAAGCACACGCCAGACTTTTCTGCACTTTCGGGGGCGAAGACTCACAGCCCCCGATCTTTGTTTTGCTGTATATTTTACAGATGACCTCTGTATTTCTGTTTACAACCTGTTAGGTTGCTGCTGATATGAATTTTTTTTCCTGATGTTTACAATTTGTTGGCTCGGTGCCACATGCATGTGAAAAGACCTCAATAATGCTTAACTGATGTGTCTGTAAGCGTGAGTGAGAAATCAACACATCGGTCAGAAGATTATGCAGACAAAACCCTCGTCAATAATTATCAGCACCTCTGATGAAGTTGTGAGCAGTCTGGAGATAAAGCGAGTCTTACACTGCGACGTTTTCACCTCACTCACTGTGCAGCCCGTGGCCAGACACGCTGGGCTCCTCGTCCAGACGCCGCACATCAAGTTTGTTTAAACTTTTTAAATGATCGACAGATTTGTTCAGGTTCAGATCAGTTTTTTTTCTTTTTTTTCTTCTCATAGCCATTCATTCCCCTGCCTTACTTGATTAGCGTGTTCACTTGTCTCTCCCGTTGTTAACAGTAGCTTAGACAAATGAGCCTGAAGTTTTTAGACACTATAATCAACTTTAAAAACAAAGCATACTTTAAAAATGGTTGTTAAATTGCTAGGAATCACTGATTTTGTAAAAACTAACCGTTAATGTGGAGTTTCCTCCAGTTCTGCTCAGATTTATGGTTTATTTTAGAACCTTCAACACAACTTGACCAGGGGTGCCAGTTAGGTTGGACGGTGCTGAGTTTACTGTGACGATTTTCTACTCTAGGCTTACGAGTGGGTTTATTCCCAGCTTTGTATCCTCTGCCAAGTGGCGCCGGAACCATGTCCGTGTATTTCACGAATCCGGTTGTTGTTGTCTGGGTTTACATTTTCTATGTACTGATTTGTTGTTGGTTTGATTGTGCCTGCCTCTGACAACATTGGGCAGAGTGTGTCTGTCTATTTGCATGGCCGGTCCTGGCAGTATGTTGTGTGTGTTGCTGATAAACAGGCCAATTATGGTTTTATGCATTTTCTCAAATGTCCAACAGGGTGAAAGACTGAAGGATAACCAAGTAAAAAGACCACCAATAAAAACCACTTGCATCCAGAATGTCTTTATTTCGCTTTGCCAGATTGTCACGTTGTCTTTGTGACCCCAATAAAGAACATTAGGAAATATGTAATTTATTGCATTTTCCACAGGCAACTGACTGCAATATGCAGAGTTGAAAACGCTTTGTATATCCCAAATTTTGGTCATAAGATCATATTTTCACATAACGCTTTTTAAGCTGAAAACAATATAATCAAAAAGACAGGATTAATAAGACTGAAACTGGGCTCTTCAAAAAAAAAAGTGCTTTTAGTGTTTTAGTGAGCTTTCTGAAAACTTGACACATTTTAAATGCATCATTTTTAATCTTTACCCTGTCAAACATTTGGACTCACCTTCTCATTCAATGGTTGGTCTTTATTTTTATTCCTAATTCTGGGAACTTATTCAAGACAGTTAAAAAAACATTTCAGGTGACCAGCCTCAGGAAGGCCGAGCAGTAATCACAAACAATTGGGAGGGAGGGGGGAGGTATTTACAAAAAGTATAAAATATACAAGATATTTGGAGCTATTTTAAAATTCTGCTTGATATATAATTCTATATACTCTCAAGTCAGTTTAGATGTCTTTACTGTGTATATGCAATATAGTAGGTAAAAAATAAATAAATAAGGAAAAGCCACTGAATGACGAAAGGTGAGTCCAAACTTTTGACTAGTAGAGCAGCTCAGGATACGATGTAAAAATAAGCCCAAAAATGCAAATAAAGCTAATAAAAAATAAATATATTTATTTTATGTAACGATTTTTCTGAGTGTAAAAAGCAGCAATAATAGAATAAAATGACTTGCTTTGAGATGCAGAACCTTTCCATGAACCTAAACAGTCATTAAAATCCCAAACCCATGGGAAACACTGAATGTCATATTGACATTACTCCATCACAGGATCGTGTGACCACTGAGATTCATTTCAGGATGGCAAAACAAGTTCAAAAGGAACTTGCTGCAGAGATCATAGATCCATTCTGGCCTGGCAACGCCTTGGGATCCCCCAGAATGAGCTGGGGTGTCTGGTTTTGCCTCCTGGACCCGTTACCCCCGCGACCCGATCTGGAATAAGCGGAGGACAGTGGATGGAGGAAAGTTCAAAAGTACATTTCATGGTGCCTTTGATTGACAAGTTTATTGTCTCATGCAAAGTTTAGACCTCGAAATGTGACTGAGTTACTTTCTCAGTTCTCATTAGCAGTGATAAGGTTTCACCAACAAATGTCTAAGACAAGGTGGGGCTAAAGCATTACCTGATGGTGGATCCGTTGCTGTTTATAGTGAGAATTAAAACAGAACATAGGTCAAGAAAATTTAATACAATCAGGTGAAATTAAACTTACTACAAATACTCATTCATGCTTTACAGTCCAGCCGGCTCAGAGTCCATAACTATCTGTTTAAGCTTTGACAAAACCATGACATCATTGTCCTGTCCATGACCAGTGAACACAGAGCTACATTAAGACGTGTTTAAGTGCCTTAAGGAAAAAAAAGACACTTGACCGTAACACATATGTAAACATACCAAAGCAACATTTCCCCTCTGACGTTTAGGCAACTACAATGAACACCATGAACCAGTAAATATATGTATAATATATCAACACTGTGGGTTTTAAAACGAGCACAGAGTAGAATAGATGGTTTAAACATCTGGGCCCAGATGCACCAAGCCCACGTCAGTTTCATGTATAAAACTCGTGTTTGAGCAAAGAGAAGATTTTCCTCAGAGGTGAAGAGTTTTCAGTTTTGATCATAACAATAATCAGCTTCTGACATCATTGTTTAACCCCAGTTTCAATAGCATTGCGGCAAATAAAATCTTAGCTTTAGAGTTTCCTTTTAACTAGAGCTGCCATTTTGTGGACTGCAGCCAAGCAGAACCCAAATAATTACAGCTGATGCTACTGTTGAAGACCACAAGTGAGCTAAACATTAATAACAATAATAATAATAATATAATTCTCTGATGTGTGGAGGAACTGTGGTGAAGGGAAGACCCAAAACTCACTGGAGGGATTCTATCCCATCGGGCGTCGCTGAGGAGGGGGGATGTGTGGTTTCCTCCTGGACCTGTTACGCCTGCAACCTGATCACAGACGGGTGGGTTCCAGTTTCAGCGAACAGGACCTATCCAGCTTTAACGTCATGTGTAAGAACAAGTTGTTTGGGGGAAACAAATTATTTTTAGCACTATACATGATTTAAGCGTCTGGCCCCTGGTGTTACAAAGTCCAAACAGAGTAGCACTGAAGTGCAACGCATTTACACAAAACTCATTAAAACCTGATAGAAAGCACCAGTTTTTCCGATGTTCATTTCTGACTCAGGCCCTCACAACCGTGGCTACTTTGAACAGTTGCAGAGCTTTGAACAAACTCTGAGCCAGAAACCCTGAAAAATATTTGGAGCATTTCCAGACTGGAAAACATAAAACATTTCAGACCAAAAACCTCATTTCAGCCAGCTTTAGGAATCTCCCTGAGGGACCTTATTGATGGGAAATCAAAAAGAAACTAACATCCAAAATCTGTTGTCTTATTTCTTAGCGTTAGTAAAAGAGAAACTATCAAAAGAAGAAAATACAAAATTGGGACTCTTTTCGACAACCTGTGTGACCGTATGGACAATTAACATCCATTCTAACAATGCTTAAAGAAGTAATTTAAAAATTAAAAAGTGAAGATAAACATCTTTTGTAAAATGTAATAAAAATAAGAAAACTTCTGATATAAATATGGGAAAACTTTGGTCAACAAGGATGAACTATCGTCATGTGAGATGCTTTGAACCCTCTCATTAAGTATCCCGCTCAATCTTTGTAGATATATAATGAACTGAACACTTTAAAGGATATCCTAGGTTTGTCACAGGACTGCAGTTAAGCTTTGTTGATGGAGATTAAATTAGTTTTTGACTAAATTCTGCTCTAGTGAGAGAAAATAAGCAATTACATTACATCAGTGATGTGTAGAAAAAGTTATGTTGGGACTAATCATGATTAGCAGCATTACTATACATTACAAATCCTATTTTTAATAGGAAAGACAACGATCTGACAGTTCAACTCTGTACAAAATAATTACAATTTCTGCTAAATGTAAATGATTCTATCCATCCAGGTAGATGATTTTAGCCTCTCTTGTGTGTGTTTTTTCTTCCCCAAAGCAAAAGCAAAGAATTTTGGGTCTGATCTCAGGAAACTTTACTAAAACTTTTAGATGGTAATATTTCAACCAATTGACAAAACCTTTTTACGAAGGCGAAACGTAACCTGATAAGAGCAGAAGTTCAGAACAAACGCCGCCCAGGATGTCTTGACTCTCTGGAGTGACCTTAAAGAAATCTCACTTCTGGCGTGGACAAAAGGTCACATGCCTCCATCTAGTGGTTTCTTTCCCCACCTGAGTTCCTTTTAAACATTAAGTCCCTTTCTCATCTTTCAGTCATCTTCTCCTCCTGCCCCGGCTGACCTCCCCCCGGCTGGTGCCGTTGCTGTCGATGCCGTCCACCTTGAGGTGAGCTCTGCTGTAGCGTCTGATCAGCGCTCCAGGCAGGAGGGCCATGAGCGCGATGGCCAGGAGCTGAGCCAGCGTCCCCCAGGAGAAGATGTCGTCCAGGGAGGAGATCTGGGACAGGATGGAGCCCGTACGGACGCAGATGAAGTTGTACGGGATCAAACCTGGAGGACGGATTACAGAACAGGGGCTTTGCGGTCGGATCTACGGCTCGTCAGTTAGGAAATGTAACTTTGATGCTCTGTGAGTGAGCTCACCTATTAATACAGAGAAGAAGAAAATTGAAATGGGGATGTTGAGGACAGGACAGGTGATGTTAAGGAACCAGTTAGGAGTCATGGGGAAGAAACGAAGGAAGAGGAGGAAGAAGAAGAGGCTGCTCTGATTCTCCTCCACCTGGCAGGAGGAGGGAGGGAGCAGGGAGGAAGAGGAAGAGTTGAGGAAAGAAAACAGAACAAAGGGTTAACAGGAATTTAATGGGAAAAAAGCGTCACACTGCAAAAAGAGAACTAAAAGTAAGTCACATTTTCTTGAAATTAGTGTATTTGTCCATGATTTGAGCAGGTAAATAAGATTATCTGCCAATGGAATGAATAGTTTGACCCCTAAAATAATATTTAGATATCCTGCACTTGAAATAAGATGATGGAGATGAATTGTTCCTATTTTAAGTACAAAAATCATATTCCATTGGCAGATAATGTTATTTACCTGCTCAACTCAAGGACAAATACAATAATTTAAATTTTTTTTTACTTATCTGTAGTTCCCTTTTTGCAGCGTAAGACGTGTTCAGGGGTGAGAAAAAAGATTTACAGGTTTTATTAAACCGTTTGCTTTACATTAGCCTAACACCACTTTAGTCGCGTAGCTTCAGAATTTGTATTTACATATAAGCCCAGAATTATTCATATACCTGACAAATTTAAAGAGATTTTCATTAACCAAGAAGTTGTTTCCTGATTGGGAATGAGACTGACACGACACAGAAGATCAGAAGTGAATCTACAAGCATCAAAGCTGATACGTCAAAGTGAGGGAGGTCCTGGCATTTTATGACACACCATACACGTAGACAACCAGGATGACAAATAAACCAGACAAATCGCTTACAACACCATGGAGAGGGACTTCGGTAATATATTAAATGAAGATTTATGGTAAGTGTATGTCTCCCTTTGGAATTCCAATTCCAATATACATGTATATTTTAATTGTTTTGTCTCTGATAATTGTTCTCTTCCTTTGCTACCAAATCTACGAACCGGGTGAGGCGGGCCTTCCTGAATGAGACAGGAAGAACAAACAGGCCGCCTCGTCAGTGCCTGAACAGAAACAGGATTTTACTGGAAAGGAACATCGTGGTGTTTCATTGTGTTCGTTCCGAACAAAACCTGCTCCAGCCCCGTCGGACCAGTACGCACACGTATCTTTGTTTTATACCTGAACACACGCAGGTGGTTTATGTGCATGAACTGAGAGTTCAATGACAGAAATGAAACCAAATCTCCAGTCAGTTCCATATAGCCGCATTTTATTTGTTTTTTCTTGATTAAAGCGAACCAATTCGTACTGAGCATGATTTCTGTGTATCGTTGCACATATAAGATGTACTCTGGCAACAAGAAGGGATCAGTCTGAACTGGCTTAACCCAATTTAGAACTAGCACTTGCTGACAATGTATTGGCACAACACATTAGCCAATACAAGTTTACTGACGATATGAGCTGCATGTGTTGAGAAAAAAAATGTATACTGTAGCATCCCGAACATCACTGGTAAGAGAGTTAAATCCTGAATAGCAGTATAGACATGCGCTACTGATGCCACTGATCACTGCAAAAAGGGAACGAAAAGTAAAATTTTCTTGAATGGAGTGTATTTGTCCTTGATTTGAGCAGTTTAAATCATCTGCCAATGTTTTTGCACTTAAAATGGGGACAACTCATTTCCATCGTCTAATTTCAAGTGCAGTATATCCTATCTTGTTTTAGGGGTCAAAATACTCATTCCCTTGTCAGATAATCTCATTTCTCTGCTCAGATCAAGGGCAAATATGTACATTCTACTTACTTTTAGTTCATCTTTTTGCATTGATTTTGTGAAGTATATTGGACCATGACTTCATATCGGCAGAGCCGATTCTTAAATGACCCGGTGAGGAATGTAAACCAAAGTATTCTGATTAAGACGTTCCCATTTGCAACGCAGCTGAGGGTCTTCAGACTAAACGGCCAATCCTGGGAAGGTGTGCAGACATGCCTACCTTCCTCTGCAGCAGAGCCACCTTCTCAGGGAAGAAGTAAACCACATATTGCTTCCCAAATGTGGAGGACAGCAGGAAGCAGAACGTGGAGCCGAAAGTGGAGAGCAGGCAGGTCAGCATCAGACCCACCCAAGGTCCGAATATCGCCCCACCCAGCATGTTCTGAAAGAGGGCAGGAAAAACGGCGGCAGTTAAAAGGCTACGTCAGATTATACGGAGCTATTTCTTCAGTTCCTGTTAGTTTCTCCCGGCATGCCTCTCACCAGGAAGGACGAGCCAGGTATGGCGAAAGACTGCTTATAGAGGTAGGCGCTACAGAACAACAGCAGAACATAGCCGTAGTTTTCTGTCTTGTAAAACTTGAGCGTCTCGGCGAGTTCCCGCAGAGACTCCAGGTCAGACGGGAACTTCAGCCTGGGTGGAGGAACGCAGAGGAACAGATCTTAGTACCTGACTGGGATGTTTTTTTTCTTCCTTAGGACATTAGTTAATGAAATGAAGTTGCAATAACAATGCAATGCAAAACAATAACAATGATCCCAAACATGGCAAGGAAATGTATATACTGATTGAAATAGGAAGAAAATAAGTTTTAAAACGGTCTATTTTAAGTCTAAACCTTAACCTGAATGAAAAGGTTTGGCAAAAATCACTACTTTCAAGGATCTTTACTAGACATTTTCAGGTTGGATTGCAATACTGCCTGAGTTTCTGGTAAACTATTTACCATAAAATTTTCTATTTGTGATTGAAAACCTGCATGTAAAGTGTCTCCAATTGCCGTAGAGACTTAGTCACAAATGAAATCCCACTGCAAAATGTTTATATATCTCATTTATGTACTTGACCAATGTCACTAAAAAGGACAACACTAGTGCAAATTAATCACTTTGCTATGGTGCATCCAGTAGCAATAAAATAAGATTTTTTAGGTCTAGGGGATTCCTCGTTATGGTCAGGCTAAAGGTCAATTCCAGTTACCTGCTAAGGAACTGCTGCATTTTACGATGTGCTCTATGACTGCAGTGATTGTACGAATCGCAAATCCAAGAAGCTAAAGAGAGCTTAATGTTTCAGGTCTGTAAAAATTTGTCTTTGTTTTCAAATAATAGTAAAACCCCAGTTGCTGTTTCACCGACATGGTCCAATTTCATCTGTTCCTAATGCAAATAATAAACAACCTCTCATCGCAGAAACACTAGAATAAACATAATCAGCTCTGATATAATGTTTTTTTTTCTTCCTTTGGTATAATTCATGAAGAGAAACCAAAAATGACTCAAATATTGGAATATCAAAGAATGACTTAAAGGACCTATAAGTAGGATATTTACTGTAAAATCAACCTAAATCATTCTTATTTGTCACCGGGGATGGAAGTAGCATTCCCTATAAACAATCGGTTCTCTCCATCCACAATGTCTAAGTCACGTTTTTCTCCTTTAAAACCTTTCAAGTACGGTGAGGAACTACTTTAGTGCAGTGTGCAGCCCGTGTTTACTTCCTGGTTCCTGAGCCAATCATATGAAAGTTCCCAGGGTTCCCAAAACAGCATGCAGCATTTTGGTATTTTATTTTGGTAAAAGAGCAGCAGCCTGCTAACATGGAAGCCAGTAAGAGAAGCAGACCAGAACAGAATACAACATCATATAGCTGTCCTGTGGAAGTAAAAATTCAGCGGAGATACATAGCTGCAGGACCGTTGGGGAAATGGTGGGTCTCTGTGAAAGGCATTGTGTATGTGTTGTTCCGAGTTTACTTATTGTTCCTTTAAACCAGACTTACCACACCAGACTTAAACCAGTATGATGCCTACAAAATTCAGACCAGTGCATCTCCAGCAGGGCTAAAAAATATATTAATATTGGCATCAATATCGGCCAATGTAAGCCATTATTTTACATTTCAGTATCCATGCATAAGTAAAACTGGGCCGATGTTTATGTCCATCTTGTTGCCGTTCGCTGCATCACGATTACTGCCTCATGCCCAAAACACACCGACTCCCGAAACAAATGCTCAAAGGACTGTGGGGTGTTTAAGTGAAGTAGAGAAGCTACTATGTCAGTGGTGTGGGTGTTTTTGCAAGGTTTCAGCAGAGTAGGGAAATATATATAGTATCAGTAAATGTTGGCTATTGGCTGTGACAGCAATATTAACATCGGCCCAAATTTTCCCATCGATGCAACCCCAAATCCCGACTATAAAATGCCTTTACTCTCAGTTTAAACAGAGTTAAATATTAAAAGTTAAATTGAAGCCAAGCATAGAAAAATCTGTAAAAACTGGACTAAGCAAAAATAAGGGAGCATCTTGTTTGCCTCTGAGCTGAGGAGTAACTGGATACATTTGATTCAGAGATAGAAATAGCATCACTGCTTGCAGACTTGAGAAGAGGCTAGAAGACACTTATGAAAACTCACCCAGCAAAAAAAAAAAATCCCCGACCCCCGACCCCACCCCGATGTGAAACTCAAGATGCCGCCTTCCTCCGCCACCTGCTTCCACATCCAGCGCTGCTCCTTTTTACTGGTCAGAGGACAAACATCCAGCTCTCTCACTGGTCAGCAGCGAGGGGGACGTGGAAGCAGGCCGACACGCGAGACTGGATGGATGAATGTACAGTATTCGAGGAGGGGGACTTATAAGTTTGCTTACGACTGACACTATAAAAGACATCCTGCCTCAGCAGAAACCCTTCACACGCGGGGCTGGAGGAATGTACAGACGGGGATTCGTATCTGCGCTCTCTCACACACAAATCAGATCAGGTTTAACGTGACTCAGCCCAAACCGAGAAGTTCGCTCTCCAGTTCCCTTTGGTTGAAAGATAAAACAAAACAAAAAAAAAGAAAAAAAATTAATTTTACAGTCCAGTTTGTTGTGTTTATATTACTTTAAACATGTTGTGAAATAAGCAATAGCATAATGTGGACACACGCACACAGATAGGCTTCTTGCGTTTGGCCTCAGAGTGTCTGGCTCAGTGTTATTCTATCGTCCCTCTGCAACCACACGTTTGACTGTAAATTTAAACTCACCCAGTGTTGATGCATAATCAGGTGACCTATCCAGCTTGTATTTAAATTTTTCATTCAGACGTCTTGTTAACACCCAAGACCTTAAACGTTAACCTCCACTACAGGAGAAAAAAAAAAAAAAAACTCTGAACATGATTTATTATTTTTGGCTATCTGGGAGGTTTCTTTATTTAGTCAAAACTCATGTCTGCCTTTTCGCTTGCAGAATTCCCCCTCATGGTGACTCCCTCCCGTTCACTTGGATGGAAGAAAGTAAGCAACAGGTGGGGGTCACTTATCTGGAGTTTTTTTTTTTTTTTTTTATTCAGGGAATCCCCTTTGGTTTTCAAAATAGATAAAAGTGGTTCCTTAAAAATATCTGCCGGTTCCCTAAAATTATTCGTTATTGTTTTTACCATTATATTTAACTTCCAAAAAGATTAAAAGCAGTACACAGACGAACGTAAGTTAAAGAAACTTATCTGAAAAGCCAAAGCTGTGATGACAGTAGGCCTGGGCCTGTTACTGCTATAGGTTTGGCTTACTTACCAGATAGGCTGGTGCCCATCGGTGTATTAAAAATAATATTACCAAATCAGCCGACTGCAGGCTAGCCACAGGTGCGGATCCACTCATAGTTAACCGTCTAATATCATCTTATACTTGTGTTACTATAACCAGTGGAAAGACAAATGGAAAATTAAAGACAAGGAAACGCTCAAATGAAATTCTAAAAAGTATTATCTGCACCAAGCGCTACTAAAATTAGCAGCTCTGTGTTATTTATATAGTTTTGAGGTCTATACTTTAAAATAACAAAAGAATAAATGGTTAAGATAAGGGTTCCTAAACTTTTCAGCTTCCACAAAATAACAACGGAAAAATGATAAGTCAATTAAACAGTCATGACATCACAACCAGCATCAACAGCCAGTATTATTCTTCCATTTGTAATTACATGTTGTAAATGCACTTACTATTAACATTGTTTTCACTTTGATTTCTAAAGAGGCTCCATAAGCCCCAGATTTGCTGACTCTCAACCCCTAAGGGGGTCCCGACCAGCTTGTAAATAAAACTCTAACAATAGAAATTATGTTAAATCATTTTGGTAGCATAGGGAATAGTTGTTGCGACTCTGTTTTGAATAAAAGCAATTAAATCATGCTGTGCATTGCTGTTTAACATGCATTCACAACTTTAAAGCGCTTTATTTGGACCCTGCGAGGGTCTGAAGCCCATTCCTAGACAGAAGTCCGTTACTGTGCTTTCTTACAGAGGGGTACACAAGCTGCTACTTTTAGACCAGTTTTACGTTTGTCTGTAACTTGACCGTCAAATTTGACAGCTTGCTGGTTGACTATTAGAATCTAGTTGCCGTGTGCTGCTACCTGTACTCTTGGACGGCCTCGTCCTCCTGCCCAGACCCCGGCTGGAGCCGCGTCGGTCCCGGGGGAAGGTGCGCCGACAGCAGGTAGAGGTAGACACTTGCCGCCGCCACGATGACAGCTAGTCCCGCCAAGGAGCGCATGTTGTCCCCTCCAGACACTCTGCTGCTGACCGCTAAACTTTCCCCCGACGAGTCAGTTCAATGGACGGGAAGCTGACGTGTTGCGGTTCAGTTGGACGGCACCGGGGGAACGGGGTGTCGCTTTCCGGGGGGGCAGGCCACATATGACGGCTGACATTCTGACAGCGGATCGGTGCGCGGATCATGTGGCACAACCCGAGGACTAACAAGTTGCTTCAGTGCATGGTGGTGCACTGGTTTGTTGAACAGGTTAGATTATTGGCCAAGGTTTTACCCACATTTTAAATATAGACATCTTGAAGTTGTCATTTTTAAACACTTTTACTGAAAAGATACAAAACAATTTTTTTTGCATGCAACGTACATTTGCACTTCCCCACAAAACCACTAGAGGGCAGGATACTTCAACCGTTGACCTCCCGTGACATATTTAGATTGAGCCATCGGGTAACTTCAACTTGCTATGACATTAATAAATTATTGATACATACTAATTTAATAGTTTAAAACAATTAAATAGAAGCTATTGCTCAGGAATATTTATACACCCTGTAAGGATAAGCGGGTATAGCAAATGGAACATTTATACACATGTGGTGCTGTAAATAAGTATTTTGCCCCCTTACGTCACGTTTCAGATCAAACAACTTTTGATAAACATGCAGATAAAATATGTGGTTTTCAACGGAAGCTTTTGATTTATTTGAGAAAATTCAAATCAGTTTGTTCCTAAGGGGAAAACGTGAGCGTCCTAAAAACCTACCGTTTTATAGGCCCTTCTACCAAAGTCTAGTTTGGACTTCCACAGGACCGCTACATGTAGTGCAAATGTGATTGCTGTCGAAGTCTTTTGTACTTCAAATTTATACTGATTTTAGATGGTTCAATGCCACTTCTAGGCTGTGCATAATTGCTATCCAATTGTAGAAGGTGCTTAGGGTTCCAGATAGTTATTTTTCCAATGGCTTCACTTAATTGTCCCAGACGCAGATAACTGGAAATGCATATTAAAGGTGTAAGGGTGACCCAGTGGTTAGAGCTGAGCGCTTCAGTTCTGAGTAGGATGCAAGTACCTGATTTGAGCCCTGCAGACTGCCACTATGAGAAAGTCCCTTCGCTCCAGATTACTGCACTGTAAGCTGCCCGCTGCTCCCTAAGGGGTGGATTAAACGCAGAAGAGAAATGTTGTTGTGATGTACAATTACAACAGTTTTCTCCTTTCAAACTTGCTGCTGAGCCAAAGCTAAATGGTACCTGTTTGAGACCTTGTGCAACAGAAAGCTGGTCCTCCACCCACTAAAACACGTCTTATTTACTTTACCTTAGTTGAATATTTCTTTAATTGGATTAACAGAACAGGTAACTTAACACTGGGGGTAAAAAATTAAAAAAATGCACAGAAATATATAAATTCACACAGCTCACCTTGATTGGGTCTGTACTTTAAATCAAACATGCAAAAAAATAAACATGCCCTTCAATATTTACTTATCGTTTTGGATTCACAGTTTAACAAGAAGTGGTAGAAAAAAATTAAACCTGTAAACAAAAACTATAAAATTACATAGTCCACCCTGCGTGGGTCTGTGCTTCACATATACTGGACATAAAACGTAAACAAGCTTTTCCATCTTCATTTCTCTTTGGATCTGCACCATAACCGGCAGCTTTGTGCTGGTGGTCAAAACAAAAAAATATACAAAAGCAAGTTGCTTATCAGTTCTGGGTGAGTTTGTGTCCTCCACTTCTCTGTGGTGCATGTTTTAGATGCTCTGCAGCGTGTATGCTTATAAAGTCTCCTCTTGCTGCCTCATCAAAAGTCATGATTTCATCTGCATTTGTAGAAAAAGGAATTAGTAATACGCAAAGGCAATCTGGAAAATGGGGTCTCATTTTATACGAACATAAGAACAAACGATAATTATAGCTAGCAATTCAGGATTAATACAAAAATGTTGACATTTCCTGCAAAATGCACGAGAGCGACCACAACTCGTCATACTTCAACCACAACTACCCACACTGACACAACTACAGTACAATTTTCTTCGAGGTTTTGATCAAAATGTTAACCGATTTGCTCAGAATATATAAGAATCTGGATAATTTACTGTAGTTGAGCCAACATTGTTGTCTGTGAAAAAGAATAACATTAGTCCCCTAGCCTATGGTTCAGGAGGCTTCTAGGTGTTTGGAGGACATTACGTTGAGACAAGCGTGAAAATGTTAAGCAGAAACTGAATGTCAACAGGAAATAAACATTTCTTATCCAAGCAAATGTTAACGTGACGTATGGGCTTACCTTTAATTGCTCTATAAATCTTTGTTGTTTCCAAAGACTTCTTGCCTTGTTTCCCTTTCCCCTTCATATTGAATTGAGCCATCAGTGCATTGATGAAGAGCCTGAAGAATAAATCACATTTCTGAATCAATATTAATAATTACGAGGGATAATATTATGCACAGGCTGAAAACTGTGTATTATATTGTGGTGGAAAGAAGCTTGCTGATGGTCAAAGGCTGGGGGGCTTTGCTGTTTGTATATCTGTAGCTACATACCTGTCAAGAACTTTGTGGACACAGTCCTTAGTGTTCTTCCCACCAATTCTGGAAATATGCAGCACCTGTTGAGATAAATCCATGATACAGTTGACAGACACTCCCACAAGAACCTAGCAGTGTCTGATGGCACTGTACTGTGTTAAGCCAGGCTATCCATTTCTTCCAGACTTAAAACTTACCAGGGTTTCAAAGCCTTTTGAATCAGAGGCGCTCCTCCTCTCACTAAAAATCCTCCATGGTCTCCATCCTCTCAATTTGAAAAGGTGGGTTGCACATGTTCCAGGTGATTGCCGATGTCAATCAGCATGCTGAAAAGCCATTGCTGGAACACTGAAATAAACACATTTTTTTGATTAAGATGGCTATCTGTAACTAGAACAGCAAGGCTGCCAAGCTGGTAGATAAGATAAAAAGTGTGTCACTGCCAATTGATCAGTACTTGCCCTTCTCGGGCAATGGCAATGCCCAGCTTTCAATGCCAGATAGAAGCGTCATCACAGCGCCTGAACCTGGAGCCAGTGCTAGACCTTGTGCATTTTAAATGTAAGTTTTAATTACATTTTATCATCGGCATAACACAGAAACAGGTCCACCCCAACTGGTTGGTGAACATTAAGGGCTGGAAACCAACCAGAAGAAACTTAACCACTACTGACACATTGCCTTATGCTGTTTCTGTCTCTGCTCTGTCTTCTCTAACCCCCAGTCAGTCAAGGCAGATGACCGTTCATACTGAGCCTGGTTCTGATGGAGGTTTCTTCCTGTTAAAAGGGAGTTTCCCCCTCCACTGTCGCTACATGCGTGCCTGGTATAAGGGATTGCTGCCAAACACACGGATTGAACTGCCGAAACAAAACGGCGCAGAGGCGACGTAAACACAAGTTGTAGCTAACGTTAGTTGAAGAGATGCCACAGCAGGTTTGGATCAACAAAACAGACCTGAACTTAGCTTTAAGTTTGAGCAGATAACAGAACGCTGAGTAAAACCAGTTTAAATGAACGCAGAATGGAAGCAGTTGGTTTATGAACGTAGCCACGCTGCTCAGCAATAGTGCAGTTGATTGGTTGGTTCGTGACCCTCAGGGTTGCGTTATATTGCAACTCTTTCATCTAATAACAATATTTTACTATTTAAATAATAACACAACTGATAACTGATTTTTTTGGTTACCTTAATTAAAAAAAATAACATACTCAGTAAATAAACCAGTTCAGTTTAATCTTTTCATTTTAATTTATCTTAAGAAAATAAAACCATTAATTTGCAGTTTTACTGGAAGTCTAAATGACGCCCAAACACTGAACTGCTTATTGATGTACAAGTAGGGTCAATATTAGGCGCCCAAATAGTGGACCTTGTTAGACATCCAGAATTGTTCTTGGGCAGACAGACTAAATCTAGACATGATCTGCATGTCCACTAGACGTCTAATGTTTAGTGGGTAATAGTTGGTTGTACCATCTTTGGCAGCTACAACTGCCATTAAGCGCTTAGTGTTTTACAGCTCTCTGGAAGACCAAAATTATTTTATTTTAATTTCTGTTATGAATATCCTATTTAAAGTAATCTCTGGACCGTTAACTCTGGACATTGACTATGTCCTTCAAAAACCTTTATTTCACTTTTTGCTTAGTAATTCAAAGGTTGACTTGGTGGTATGCTTTAGATAACCCTGGTTCTCCTGAGCTTAAGGTCCCAAACCTTTAGCCAGAAATGATCCCTCTGGGTTTTCTGTTGGAGAACAGAACTCATGGTTCCGTCTTACCAAGTCCTTCTTGTCCTGGTGCAGCAAAGCTTCCTGAAACATCCACACAGCCAATACCTCTGGTATGATGTTCTTGTTCTGGAAAGTAGCGTTAGGTTTACAACAAATGTAATGGGACACACAGTTACCAAATTCGTTTCACTTTTTTCCAAAGCACAGATTCTCATAACATGTAGGGGATCATGAAGTTTTATTTTCTGTCCAACATGACTTGGGTCTTTATGTTCTTTATGGTCAGCAGTAGTTTTGGTCTTGATACCCTTTTTGCCCATCCTTGTTATTGTAGACTCTTGACTCAGGCAACAGATACATACAGTGCTTTAGATGTAGTTCTCTTGTGATCTCCTGGATGAGTAGTTGATTCCTTCTTGAAGTAATGTTGGTCGGCCCCATTTCTCCATTAGTCCTCCAAGAGGCCAGGATGACAGCTTATATCTCTTAATTAATCACCTGCTTTCTGTATTTATTCAGGTTATGATTGTTTGGATTTCACATTTCTGGTGATCAGAAACATGAACCCACCTTTGCACAAGTGTAGTGTTGTCTACTAATATTACAATGGCCTGTTAGTGATCAACCTTTTATTTATATGGCCCCTTTCATACATACAAATACAGCTCAAAGTGCTTTACATGGCATCAGACACATCAGTTACTATGTTGAAGTTTACATAAACAGGAACATTAGGGGACTATTGTGTTATGAAACTAAACCATTAAAACCAAGAGTGGTGATGAAATTACAAAAATACATGATAACAGATAGACACTAGGTGGTGCTAGAGCACCTCCCCTTTCCCCCTGGATTAAAAAGTGCCGTCCTGAAATCGTTCTTTCTTTTTTCTTTTTCTATGCAGTTTATAGTGTGTGGTCTAAGGTAGAATTTCTGGATTAAATGGGCTATATTATCAGTTCCCTACATTTTTGTAAATTTGCCTGACAAGATGAACCATCTGAAACAGATACAGATGCTTAAGGTTAACTCTTTGTTTCAAGTTAGGTTTTAAAAAAAGTGCAATTTTGATGGATGGCTATGTTATAACAGTGTTTGTGTATTTCTATTAAATTAGAAGTGTGATAAATTAAGCCTAAACATGTACACCTTATTCAGATAAAACTTGGCTTTCACAAATGCTTTTTAGTGACAATTAGTACATGCATAAATGATCAGATAAATGGTTTTGTTTCTCTCTTTTTTTCCATTTTCTTGCACTCCTGCAACACAAATGAAAATAACATGGAATTATAACATGCACAAACACATCTCATCAAAACCGTCACACATTCAAATATAATTCTTACTACCATGATGTCTGAATTAATGCACATCAATATCAAGGAATAGGGTGTTTTCAGCTGACGTCACGCTCACGTGACTACTCTGCGCGTCCGCCATATTGGGTGGCAGTCGTTTCGCACCGTTGACCTGCATTGTATGACGCCTTAGGCAGTATTGGAAGTGAACAATGGGGAAAATAGTTTAATGGTTGGTTGCACGGCCCGTGGAGGTGGAGATCAACGCTCTTTCTATCGCCTACCAGCCGTAATAGTGAATCAGTGTGAAAAAAAAAAACAGCTGTCTGAACAACGCCGTCACCTATGGCTGACACGGATATCCAGGTCCGATTTGGACGGTGTTAAGCTGGAATACGCCAGAGTCTGCGGTGCTCACTTTGTCACAGGTAATTAACTGTTAAGTATTTAAAACATATAAGAAGAATATATTAATAATAGGGCTTGGGCGTTATGACTTATTACTTTCCGCGGCTGTCGTGTTGACTGCCTCCGCCGCCTCTACTGCCTATTACTACCGCATACTGTACTCCCTCTCTCAGCCGTGTTTTAATTTGATTAATTTCACCTTAACTTGATTTCAACCATGGTAAACCGTTGCTGTATTGTGGGCTGTAACAGCGCAACACATGATCGCCATGGGAAAAACATAGAAACAGATTAATTTTCCACCGCTTTCCTGCCTGGAGGCGCAACCACGGAGAACAACTGTTAGCGATAACAAAGAGTCGGCTCGCTTGGATCGCGGCTGTAAGTCGACCGAACATAACTTTCCACAGTATCCCGATGTCAATGAGAGTGTGTTCTAAACGTTTGAAACACATAGCAGCTAGTTAAAAGTACATTACATGCGCGAGTGGTTGTTAGCGCTAACGGTTAGCATGAGCCAGAGGCTGAGCGCAGCTTACCTTTGAACGAGTTACAGAGATAAAGAGATCGTCGGCTCGCTTGGATCGCGGCTGTAAGACCGAACATAACTTTCCACAGTATCCCGATGTCAATGAGAGTGTGTTCTAAACGTTTGAAACACATAGCAGCAAGTTAAAAGTACATTACATGCGCGAGTGGTTGTTAGCACTGGCGGTTAGCAGCTACTAAACTAGCATGTGCCAGCTCGTCTGAGCGCAGCTTACCTTTGAACGAGTTGCTGTGTTCCCACTGTTTGCTGGCTTTATGATCTGCAGCTCCTACCGGCGCCAATACGGTAAATACAACTTAATTTTGCACTGGTCATTGTTCTGCTTAAATAATTAAAGCCGCGAGCGGCGTCGATCGGCCTTGCAGCCAAGCGCCTTCGCGCACCGCCCGCCGGCGGGCGGTGCAACACATTTGCGTCGGATTGTTTACATTTTTACCATCTTATTAAAACTCACCCGTCCACGTATGATGGCGATTTCCTTGATGTACATAACCAGATGTGAACTGGTTGTGAGCCTCTAGATCCTTGTAAGCTCTCATTTCCTCAAGAGTGTGCAGAGGGTTTTCACTGAACACCAGGTAATGCACTATGTCGCCGTGCTCTACATTTGGCCAATCATCTGGATTACGGCTAAACAAGGCACCGTGGAGGGCATACGGGTCCATATGGTCGATCACGGAACATTTCCTCAGATATACGTCCTTATCTGGTCGCTCTAGCGTGCTGGCGTACTTATCCATTCGCGATACGATAATACGTGTAAGACAACTAGAGATAAGGAAGTGTGCCACCCAATATGGCGGACCGGAAGTTGGCCAGTGACGTCAGTGAAAACACCCTATTGATTGTGCAGCAAACTAGTGTTTGTGGTTAGAACCTATAATACATTTTTGAATAGCCTGGCTTAAAAAAAAAAAAAGCACAGCAGGTAGTCCACATCTGAACGGCTTAAAAAAAAACAGTGGAAGGTTTTGTAGTCAATAGTCAACTTGCCCGATCTGTGGTCTGTCCTAGTTTGCAAACTCTACTTCCTGTTTATTACAGCCATGCGTAACGTCACCATCTGAGGACATTACACTTTGCATCACCTGGTTAACTATAAACCAGTAGATGGAAACATGTTTATTCACATTTTCTTTTTTGTGACATTTTAAAAGTTCGCTCAAAATTCAAATTAGAATTGGATGGAAGCATGACTTAAATCTCATATAACAGCCTGGAATTGACCTTAACTGCTCCTATATCGCTGAATTAAAGCAAAGCTGCAAAGCTTTGGTCCACGAAAAGTGGACCAAAGAGAAAAGACCCATTGTTAGTTTTCACAAGTGTTGAAACGGTAAGTGATATAAGTGATAACGGTAGCTGTGGTTATTAGGTTTAAGCTATTGCTTTTTCACATAGGACCAAATCGTGTAGCTTTGACCCCTTTATTAAATAAAATAATCATTACTACACAAAGTTGGTTTTAAAACCTGTTTGATGGTCTGAAACATAAAGAGAAACCAAGGAAAATCACAAAGAATCCTGAAAGGAATGAATTACTTTTCACAGGTATTCACCATACAAAAGTTTTCAAACTGAAAGTGAAAGGAGAAAAATGTAATAATTTTATTTTTACCTAGTTGAGGATATGCAAACAGTCCCAATGAATAAAAGCTCTAAGATTTTGGCAAACTTGTAGAAAATGGTTTAGGTGGAGCTGGCTCGACTTCTCCCAGTTCCCCTTTCAGTTCTGCCACGGCCACATCCTCCGGAACAACTGAGAGATCGAGGCACATATGTCAGATAAAAAAGCATTCAGAGAGTTTCAGTAATAGCCCTCAAGCTCTGTTGGATTCATAGAACGGCTAAAAAACAAGACCGTACCTTCTGAGTCCCCATGAGAACCGGCGGCCATCGACTGAACTCCGACGGCAAGAACGAGGAGCAGGAAGAAAACCTGAGCTTTCATTTTCTCTGAGAGGACACGGATGATCAGTGGAATCCTGTGTGATTTTATTCCCCCCTACCTTATTATCACCAAAAACAGAAGATTTTTAGATGATAACTCACCTCCGGTGCAGTGCATGAGCTGGATGTTGTCAGCAGGTCTTTACCGGCCTTTTGAGGTGTTTACCAGTCAGCAGTGGAGCCCAGACGTACCGGGCTAACAGGTGTGAAACTAGGCGTGTTTCTAAAGTATTTAAAGAATGCGCCCTGGTCAGTTTTAGGTATAGCCTGAAAACTTTGATCTCAGGCTCAGCACTGGGAACAGATGAGCAGAGAAAACACGAGCGACTGAAACCTGTAACAGCAGGTGTCAAAATCCCTTCTCTGAAATTAAATGTAGATAATGTAAATAAAACAATAAAAAAAACAACCATGACACAAATTTCATCCCATCAAACAGTAATTTGATCGTTTTACCTTGTCTACACCTCGGTCACCGAGTTACAGCTTCGAAAGGACTGCACTTCAGAAATTCAAACGCATAATTCATGTCTTTGAAAACGGCAGCAGGGATGTTTGCTGCAGTCTTTATTGCTGCTGGAAAACGGAGTCTATTTTTGACTCCATCCACTGTAATGGAGGATATTATTTCCTTGTTGATAGAGACAAAGATTACCTTCAATTATGTATGGAGGATGGTGGTTTGTTTGCTATGGAGGAGGGGGGGGGGGGTGCATGGTCAACTGCTACTACTACTATAATAGTCTATACCAAATTAGTGGACTGACAGGGGCACTCTGGCACTTCTGATTTTTCTAAATAAAACTATTTTGTGCTCCACGGCCCTGGTGGTTCGGAAGCCCTGCTTTGCACCGCTGCATCTGACCATTTGAATTTCACTTAGCGATGATGTAAGGCTTGGGTGCAGCTGCTTAGCCATGAGAACCCGATTATTCTTTACCAAATATGGGGGTATGTAGCTACCGAGTCTACAAAAAGTTGGCACTTTTCAGAATTTTTGCCGGAAATGTTATGATCGAGTCCTTATCATTGGAGATTTTAATGTGCGTGTGTTTTATCCTAATAAACCAATGGTTGAGGACTTTTTTGATCTAATCGACTCTTTTAACTTCACACAGTGGGTGTCTGGACCAACACAAGTATGTGGCTACACACTGGACCATGTTTTATACAGCTTGTCTGTTTCAGACTGAATGACTTTTCATGCTGTATTTATCTATTTTTGATCGTGTGTTATTTGACCTTGCGTTGTCCATAACCTGTGTTAAACTTCCCACTCCTGCCCGGCAGCGACGTGTCATCAATCCACACACTGCTGTGCAGTTTTTAGCTTTGTTTAATCAGAAATGTGTCATTCCAGAGTCTGTGCCTACTCAAGTACTGAGTAAGTAATCATAAAATATGATTAAATGTTTAGAAATTATGTAATTGGACTGACAAAAATATTAAGCTATGTAAAAATACTGGTACTTTAAAGATTAAAACATAAAACAACATAATTACAAAATAAGAAATTCAGGCAGAAGAAAGTTTTCTAAATATTTTTTTCTCAACTTAAACCTATAAACCAATGTTTACAGCAGTTAATGTGTGTAAACTATATTGCCAAAATCATTTGAACATTCGCTTTTACATGAACTTTGATGACATCCTACTCTCAGGTTCTTTTTCCGATTCCTGCGATCCGTTTGTAGCGGCTGAAAGTCAAATACAAACCATGTTATTAAATGCGGTGGATAACTGCAAGCACCAGACCATGAAAAATATTAGTTTTGTCTGTAATTAAATGGTAAATGGCTTGTTATTGTATAGCGCTTTATCAAGTCTGACAACCCCAAAAAATTTTGCCATGTAAATTCATACTAAGAAAAATAACCACATTGATGCGGTGCCTCTTAATGATCGAACAACTTTCACTTTTCCTTGTACATAAAAAATAAACCTTTGCCTAAGACTGGTTTGTTGCGTAAACCTATTTTTTTATTGTTTGATGCAGGCAGTTACGCAGGAGGAGACGCCACAGTTCCAGGTTTGGATGCAGTTTCCCAAAAGCTCCCAGTGACCCTCTTCACCCTGATGTCCTGCCATCATGGACTCCGCCGTCACCATCACTGCAGGCAACTCTCAGCCAGGACAGACAGAGAGGCTGAATGATTACACATAGATGAGTTTTTGATAAGGGCAGCCCGCACGGAGCACTGATACACCCCAAATGCTGTATATTGACCAGAAAACAAATTTTGTGTATCTCAAATTAAGCTTATAGTTGGGTCAAAACTTACACGCTGCTGCTTTAACTGTTAGATATCATCTGACTGAATTATACATGTGTTTAACTTCCACTCTTTAATGACACCCAAGTGGAGTTTGAAAACAATCTGTCAGGAATCAGGTGTTCTCTCCGGGTATGGTGAGCCTCTCAGGCAAGCTTGCTGTAAGCGCAGTGGGAAGAGACATCTACAAAAACAATGGATGATTTTGATTCTTTCAAAAAAAAAAACATCAAAAAGTTTGTTTTGTGTCTCAGAAAGCTTAATATACCAAACTTTAATATTTACGTTTTTGCCGCTCTCTTCATCGTTGTGCTTCTGTTTGAACAATCTGCTTGGACCCTGCCCCTCAACAATCCAGGGGTAATCTCCTATGCTGTGACCACAACCTTTTATCCAGTAAAGTGTGGAGATGAGAAATTGAAATTACTTGGGTAAAAATGTACTGAAACGTGTGCAGGGCTTTCAAAATCCTGTGTGTTGGCTGAAAGGCCCTTACAATGGGAAAGGGACTGTTCAAGTCATGGAGATCACCAGCACCCATCAGCCACTACAGCAGCTGGTTTCTGTGGAGACTGAAAGCAAACTGGTGTGCAGCTTTTTTTGTCCTCCTTACTGCTTGGGTATCAAGGTGCAGCAGCTTATTGTCTTGATATCCTCTGAACTAGAGAAAAATAAAAAAGCTTACTGTAGCTTACTAAGTGTTGCTTGCTACTTTATCTATCCTGTCAAATAAAATATACTTCTTAATGTGTTTTCCCCAATAAGCAGCCACTCAGCTTTACTAAGAATTTATTTACCTTTTTCCTACAAAAGAAATCTTTACCAAAACCATTACAGCACACCCAATGAAACAACATTTTAGGTTGTTATTGTAGTAGTTGACAAAAAAAAAAGAAAAAAAAGAAAGAGGAAGATAAATGTGGCATGATGATGCACATGTAACAAATTTACATACAATTTACTTACAGAGAATGCACCAACAAACTAGAGCGAACATAAAGATGGACAAACACTCATCAGATAAACCCTTCTTCTAGTTGGCAAAAGAATAATGTTCTGTTATAATACTGGCAGCTCAGACAGGCTTTACATTTTAAATCTGCTCTAACTTAAACATTCACCCCTGTCATACAGACAGCAACATGGCGCAAAGTGATAAATCTATCTGATCCAGCGCTACAGCGCCCTCTTGTGATTGGTGGTGATAATAAGATAGTTTACAGCTTAAAGAGGACCTATTAGTCTTTCTTTTAAATGTTTAGGATAGGTAAGTGGGCTATAAAAAGATGTTCATTAAATTTTTTGCACAAAATCGTTTTCAGATAATGAGATTTCTCCTCGGTTTCATGTATTTTGAGCTGCTTTCAGAATGAGCTGTTTAAGGACTCTGTCACTTTTATGCAAATAAGCTGTAGCTAGCCGCCACCCAACTCAGTGCTTACACTTTGTACACGTGAAAATGGCTGCAAACAGATGCACAATGGTACAACAGTACATCTTTGACCCTGAGTATGACCCAGAAGCAAAAGAAGCGAAGCCTCCTGCACAACTAGCAAGGATGCAGTGAGCCGTTTGTGAATATTAAGTTTCTAAATGGACACGGGGCTATCAGTAGCATATTGTTAGCGTTAGCTTGTGCTAAATGACAAATCATGTTCATGCTGAACAGCCATTGTAAAGTGCATATGGCACTAAAACCAGCTGATAAGGTGGGCGGAGCCGGAGCTCCGCTTGGGTTGCTAGTTGAGAGGCTGGGCTCGACTGGGGATGCTGATTATGACGTAATTGTTGGGAGGTTTTTTGAAACAGCTCATTTTCCAGACACCAACAAAACATTTACCTATTGCCCAAAATGGCTGTATATTTTTATTTTATTTTTTTATAGATTGATTACTGGTAATTGATCAATGATTTTTTGCATAAGAGGCCCCCTTTAAACAAGATGCTTTACTTGTTCTTGCTGAACATATTAAACAGAGAAACTGGTGTCATGTCATAATTATTACTGATAAATAGGTAAGGTCTGACATTTTATAATGATCCTTTGGCCATTATACATGAGCTGAGAGAAAGAAAAAATGCTGGAACTGGAATAAAGAAAAGGTTGGCTTCATAGTCTTATAGTGCGTTCCATTTGTCCTCGGTAGTCGGGATTCACGACCTCCGGGTCGGAAAGTTGAACTGGAACGGCCTGTAAGGTATTACGATTTAGAAAGTCGGCAGGATGGTACCCAACATCGGCATTTTGATGGCTGATACTCACAGCAACATTGAGTAAAACCACGTACTTTAACTGTTTGTAGCAGCTCTCTATTATTTATGTAACATTTATTCCAGAAGCTACCTTTCAGTGTTCATCAGACGGGATGTTTCAGCTCTGTTTATTTGCACAAAATATCGCCTTGAACAGCGTTGTTCTGGTATTGTTGTTGTTATTGTTTTAACAACATTGCAAGCGTCAGTGTTTTTTCCTACTGTCTGACGGACGGATGCAAAAAGGCGGAGATGACGTAATCTGCGACACGTGAGTTCTGACCTCAGAGGCAAAAGGAACGCACCATTATAATAAATAACAGTTAATCTAACAAACTTTGAAAGGACTAAAATGCCAAAACTGTGCTGGGAACTTCTGATTTTTCTTACAAACTTATGTTGATTATTTTTCCTCCAGGATTTCCCCCAGAAAACGTATTAAAAAGGGATTTATTGGATAAAGTGTGCTTCCAAATCACAGCACTAATCACCAGACTCCTATCTGTACAATACGCATGGCTACAGTGCTAAATTCAACGTTCAGGGGGAGGGTGGGAGGAAGCTTTTAGGCACATCTTTAAACATAAAATGTCAAGAACAATGAGCATTTTCCAAGTCAAGATATAAAGGCTAATTACACAAAACAAACTATTTCAAAAGTTACAAACAACATTTATAAAGTTATTAAAGCTCAGTCGACTAATGACTTCCTGCTTCAATAACCAGTGATAAAATGGTGTCTACAGGTCTTAGTGTCTCCAGGAAAACTGGGGTTTTTAGTCCCCACACTACCTCCACAATAACACAGCCTCTTTGTTTCTGTACATGTAAAGAATGGATATTTTAAACAAAAAAGAGGGATTTAATTTGACAGTCGTTGGGCTTGTAGATGTAGTGAATCTGCTATCTGAATTGTTGCTAGATATTCAGGTACAAAGGTATTATGGCTGAGATTTAGATAAAAATATTTAAAATGTTTAATCTTAAATGTTTAACGGTAGCTTTCTCACCATCAGCTCCATGCTAAGTGTGTGGAGCTCATTTAGGATAAATAAAAATTTATTTTGAGACTGAACATATTTGACTTCATGCTCTCCTTCATTTTACCTTTGTCAACTCTTCTTCAGCATTAAATACGACCACGCTCACATTTCCCTCCATTTCCGTAAAGACATTGCAGCTGCATAACAAGTCTCTGCTATGGTCTTAAATGATCTGAATGTTTTTGTTTTGAATTGAGACGGAATGATCCAGAGGCGAGTTTAACCTCAGTTTAAGTATAAATGTCAAATTACTTTTGCATAATTGTTGCTTTTTGTTCTCTTTTTGAACTTTTTTAGTCAGGAAATAAGGAATTACCTTTGAAATGTATTTGTTATTTAGACCCCTTGGATTTTTTCACATTACCACCTCAAACTTCCATGTGTTGGTATTAATATTTTATGTGATGTATGGATACAAGAATATGATTGTGAAGTGGAAAGAAAAACATACTTGCTTTTAAATTTTTCTGTAAAAATCTAAATCTGAAAAACAAGGATGCAAGACATATTGGCATTAACACTGGTATTGGTCACTGTTAGTAGTTTTTTTTAACATATTGGTATTGGTCTCATAAGTAAACTAGGCCAATATTAATAACTAATGTTTATATCCATGTTGTTCGTGTTTGTGTTGCGGAAGGAGGTGGCCATGTCGTGTTTGTTTGGTCATGTGACAATGATTTCTGCCATAATATCAAAATCAATATTGGATATCTATATTGGCCCAAATTTTCATATTAGTGCATCCCTACTGAAAAGTTATGTGGAGTCAATATCTTGTAGAACCCTCTTTTGCTGCAATTGCATGTCCAAGTGTTTTGGGGTATTGCTCCATCAGCTTTGCACATCTGGGGGAAGAAGTTTTTGTCCATTCCTCTAACTTAGGCCCAGTCAGACCGGATGTAGACCAACTGTAAACATTAGTTTTAACACGTAACTATGCTTTGATCTGACCCATTCCATAGAGCCACTTGTAATATGTACAAGGGTCGGTGTTCTGCTGGAAGATGTCTTAAATCTTTTGTAGCCTCCGACAGGTTTTCTTCCAGTGTTTTGCTCTGTATTTGATCTCATCAGTTTACTCATTAGTGCTGACCAGCGTCCTGGTCTCTGCTTGAGAAAAGCAACACCAAAGCATGATGCTGCCACCACCCCTGCTCACAATTGAATTGAATGGTGGTAGCAGGTTTGCTGTCGCTGTTTTTTGATAATGGATTAAACAGTGCATTTTATAATCTAACCCTACTTTAAACTATTTCACAACTTTCTGTTTCTTGGTCTTTATGATGCTGTTTGTTCGCTAATGTAATCTATAAAAAAAACTCTGAGGCCTTCACAAAATGTTGAATTACACTAAATGGTGTCTCCTGCGTGAAAATGGTTGAACTTTATTTTATTTAGGTGGCTTTGTGGAAAGGGTGCTGAAAACATATTGTACTCCACACTTTTCAGATTTGTATTTGTAAAAGTTTAAGAAAACATAAAGATATAATTTTCCTTCCACTTTACAACTATTTCATTCACTGAGTGGAAGTCTCTATTTCTGGAGGAACAGTATGTTTGAGTCTACAGTTTTGTGTGTTAAAGTCTCCATTGCATGAGGCCAGCCTCACGAGGGGGAAGGCTCCAAGCTACATGTCGCTGCTTGGTTCCAGTTTTATATTTATATTAAAACCAGAGCCCTTAATAGGAAGATTTATGACAAAAACAGAGCTAGCAGAGCCTTTGCTCAGTTGCAGATAACATTCAACATTATCACAGAACGTTATTATACTGCTGTACTGAAAGCTTCATGTAACATACAGGAAGAATGGTGATTTGTTAGTTCCTCCCTCAAGTCCACTTAGCTTTTTATATTTTCCAGCCATAGCGGTCACAACTATTTTACGACAAAATCTTTAGTTTTACTTATTAGGTTACTACAACCACACAATAAGCTACTGAACAGCAATAGCGGTTTTTGATGAGCGGGACATGGGTCACTGCCCAGGTCAGTCAGACAATGTAAGAAAATCTTGGTTCTTTAATGTCACTGGAAGTGGCTTATGACATGAAAGTCGGAATCTGATTCCAATTTGGGCTATTACTCTATTTTTATTTTTTATTTAAATTTTTTTTTTGGGGGGGGGGGGGGGTAATCCGGCCTGCTTGTGTTCATCTCTAGTTCAAAATCTAAAATACTTGAAATTGGTAAATCTGAAGTAAAACATAGCTTGAGGCTTAGTGAGTGGAGATTTAGCCAGTTTGAATTCTTTATATCTTTGTGTACATGTATATCTTTATACAATATATTGCCAAAAGTACAGTTACCCATCCTAATGAAAGCACCTAGGCATGCAGATTGTTTCTACAAACATCTGTTCTACAAACATCTGTTAATAGAAAGTGTCACTCTCAGGAGCTCAGTGTATCCCCGAATGGTTGCATCCATTGTAGGATGCAACCAAATTTGCCTGCAACTAAATACTCCACACTCGGGTATTAGAGCCATTATAATGAACTGGACGTGAGTAGGGATGACAACAACTCAGCTACTGTGTGCTAGTCAACATAAAATCATGAGCATAGTGCGCAGAGATTGGCAACTGTCTGCAGGGTCAGTAGCTGCAGACCTTCAAACATCATATGGCCGTCAGATTGGCTCAAGCGCAGTATCGGTTTCCAAAGCTGAGCAGCTGGATCTAAGCCTAACATCATCATGTTCAAAGCAAAGCAGTGGTTACAGTGGTGTGAAGTAGGAGACATGTTTGATGCACCCTGATTTATGGAAACAGTTTGGGGATGATACCTTCCTGTTCCAACAATTAAGGTTTGTAAAGACACAGATGAGTGAACTTGATGGAAGAACTTTACTTTGTCCAGAGCTCAACCTGAAAGAACCCCCCTTTGGGTGAAATTAGAGCAGAGACAGTGACCTGGAGCTTCTCTTGCAACATTATTGTCTTACTCTACAAATGTCGTCAAACATCCACATTTACACAGTTTTAAATCTTGCGCACAGAAGAGCTGAAGGGTCGGCTAACAAAACATGTTAAACCCAATGGATAAAGAATGTGACGTTGTTCAAGTTTGTATGTTTGTGAAGGCAGGATAACAAATACTTTTGGCAATGTAAAGTACATATTTATACATATTGATGTCTATATCGCATTCATATAGATATGACTATAAATTTATTTTTAACTTATAATTAAAATCATTTCTATAACACAGAAGACTAACATATGTAGAAACTTTGGGATTTGTTGGTGGGTGTGGATCTGCATGGGGAGGGGGTGCCCCGAAAGAAAGGGCTCTATGCACGTAAGATCCGCCATTGCTGAACAGCACTCCGCTTTAATGCCTACACACTATAAACACCGCAGCTCCGCGCTGTGTTTGTAATTTAACATAATACTAGCGTAAATGTAAAGAAACCTGGAAGATTGTACTCAGTGTGCTTGTCTATCATCTAAACTAAATAGTCTGACATCCTAAATCACAGAAAAAAACGGGGGGAAAAGTGGGCAATGTAGTTTAACAAGGGAGTCTTCATTCAGCGGAGAATCATTTTCAGATGAGCCACCTGTTCATTAGGGAAAAGACCTCCAAGTAGAAAGCAGTGCTTTTTCTCTTTTCAAAACTGCCACAGCAGCACTGTGGTCCACTGCCGCTTCTGAGCCCGATCATCTGATTGCAACTGTGTGGAAGCTGTTCCCACGGTGTTGCTTTCCACTGTATGGGCCACAGCTGCTCCTAACAAAGTGTTAGTTTTAATAACCAGGGGACAGCTGAGAGCTCAGGTGAGGAAAACAAATTAACGGTCTTAGGAGATCTGGTTGGCCGGGAGCTGCTGGGAGTTTTCACCATAGTCCCTCTCCGAATGGTGTTTATTAAGGTCACATGGCATGAGAGGGAGGGGCTGTCCCTGCTCTGCCAGCACCGCCTCGTAAGGTGGCGCTGCCTCCAGTGGGAAGGAAATAGATGCAACGTGCTGCTGCTCCAGCTCATGTAGTCCCCGGGAATAGTGGGTGGAGGAGGAGGAGGAGGTCCAGGGAGTCTCTTCGCAGTACTGAGAAGCATCTGGACCGGAGTGTGTGGGCTGCTCCTCCGGCTCGGCCGGGCTCTGACAGGGGTCCAGTAGGGAGTAGGGAGGTGGGTCATCAGTTGGTATGTAGATCTGAGTCGAATCTGGTCCAACGCACTCATCATAACTGTAGAGAAGAAGGCAGAGAGTGAATTAATAGAAATGTGGAGGGTGGAAGTAAAACGAAGGAATTAATTTGCAGTGCCTCGTAAAGATATTCATAACCATATTTTGTCACACACAAGCACAAACGTCAATGTATTTTATTTGGGATTTTATTTGATAGAGCAACACAGAGAGGGATACATAAGTGACGTAATACGCAGGTGGAAGAAGGCGCTTCGGTGTGTGGTGGAAAACTAATGCCGTACAGTTGAGTTGTTGGGAAAATAAATGGTAAATCCTGGGCAATTCAATAAGAAATCTGTTGCAAAAGACTTGAGACTGGGTGGAGGTTCTCCTGGAGTTAAAATGAAATGGTTTAGATTAAACCATATTCTGTGTAGGTATGGCCTAGTCAAAGAGCAAACTTAAATCTATATAAGTGGGAATACTTGAAAATTGATGTTTACAGATGTCCTCCATCCCAACTGGCTGAGTTAGAGCTGTTATATATCTATGTTTTAGAGCACAAAACCACCACGTGTGTAATAGCAGGAGAAGGTGGCTCTTCCATGTCTTGACTATAGAAAGCTAATTTAAAAACACATGCCACACTTTTCAGACTTTTCTTTGTGAGCAGTTTTAAAAAAAAACATGTATGCTTGTCTTTCCCTTTTAAAACCCAGCACTCATTGTTGAGCGATGATATAAAATTCCAAAAAAGTTAAAGGGAAATGCCAGGTTTCACTTTAAAGTCGAAAAAAAACAAAGATCTTCTAACTGAATCTTAATGAAAACTAAACAGTGTAAAACCTCATAAAGAGAGGATACAGAAACACATTTAAATTTCTGATTAGCTAAAACAATTGTTTTAAGGATTCAGGGATTGGCTAGAGCATTTCATCAACAGAAGCTTGAACATTAAACTGATCACAGTAGCATTTAGATAATTGTATCACAAAACTATCCAGAGGACCAGAGTTCGTTATGTAAATCTATGAGAATCACACAGAAAACCTCTAAAATGCAGTTTCAGCACTTAAATGTTAATATCGTATGTAAAATTTAACCAAGCTCTCTTTTTCTTGTTTTGCCAGATCTTGTATGTCTTTAGAGAGGTGAAAAGGACATGTTCTAAAATGAAATCCAGCCCGACCCGTTTCCAGCCACACACCTTCAGATCCGGTGCCTTGCATATTTAAGATGACCTCTGCAGCAATAATCCCTGATTCAAATGTTTCTGTAAATTTAGCAGCAGCCTGCAAATGACGCATCTGTTGGAAGCATAGAAGAATGAAAAACGCGTGGACAATGTTTTCCCCAGTAGCAGTTCTAGAGTTAACATTAACATGAAAGCCTATAGAGTTAAACAGATATTATACAATGGATTAAAGGTGAGAAGAATTAAATTAAATTTGTGTGTGTGTGTGTGTGTGTGTGTGTGCTCCTGTTTAGGCATCAGAGTGAGGACCATTTTTCCGATTTCACCCTCAGAGTGAGAACTGTTTGTACCAAAGGGAGGCCATTTAGCTGGTCCTCACTTTGTTTTTGCTAACGGTAAGGTTTAGGACTAAGGTGTTAATTAAGTTTAAGTTAAGGTTAGGTTTAAGTATGCACTGGGAATGGTTAGGGTTAGGGCAAGGGTCAGGATTAGCCCATAGAAAAGGCCAAAAGCCCAAAGTCATGGCAATGTCCTCACTATGTAAGGTAAACACGGATGTGTGTGTGTGTGTGTGTGTGTGTGTGTTGGGGGGGGTGAGTAGTGTGTGGTTTATTCAGGCTGCGAGAGGGAGTGATGCTAAAAAAAGTGCTAGAGGTTAGTCTCAGATTCTAAAGACAGTTTAAAATGTCCAATCCATTACTATGTTGTCATTGTTACAAAATAATAATAAAATCAAGTTTAATGGAGTTTTGAGAGCTCCTTTAGACACAATATTACATCCCTTCTGCTTCTACTATAAATAGTAATGGCCACTCATAACAGGAAGGATAGAAAGCAAATGTCATGGTCAGATCAGAAATAGACCATCTAACTCTGATCGGTGCATCTCTGTAAACTATAAGCAGGTCAGATGTAATAGGATTGTCAAACCTAGTGCTCCATAATGAAGTTTCTTTATTAGAACCAGCTTTTGTCCCCAAGAAGACTGGAAGTTCTGACGTACTGTGTTGTGTACTACAAGGCACATAATCTAAGCTGTATTCACTGGAGCAGGACTGAGCTCTACGCTCCTAGGGACAGAAAATCCAAAGGGGTCAATTTGAATCCATCTTTGTAACTTAGGCAATTAAACACTGTAATCAGCAAACAGACACTGTCTACTTTAACAAATAAGGCCTGCTAATACATAGTGGCACCCCACCCTCTGTCAGTAATAGTTTAAAAATGGTAATTTAAGTTTACTGTTGAATTTTTTCCTCATGTCTCTTAAATTGGTTCCATAAAATCATGGAGGTGAACAAAGCACAAAGTTACTCACTTTTATACTGTACAGAAATGCAAACAAAACTAAATGTTAGTAGATATAGATGCTTTCAGTCAGTGTTTTGTGAGGATTAATTAGCTTTTTGAAACCTGAACTTGTGCAAATTGGCCACATTGAGGTGAGAATTGAAGCTAGTGGAAAGTGTGCAGCAGCTAAGATGAGGTGTAAACACATTGTTATCCTCAGTGTCTTTGGCCTCTCAGGACTTATGAGACCTTCAGCTCCCACAGCACACTCTCTCGTCTGTCTCTGTCAACACCTATCAACAAATAATGAATTTTAAGCCCTTATATATTTGCACATTCTCTTATCATGTGTGGCCTGTTAAATAGAATTTGGACTGGTGGATATGTGCAACTGGAGTTACACAATTAAAGCAATCTTTATTTGTGTAACTCCTTTCTTCGATCACATATTACGCCTCTGACCATTATACGCTGAAAGTCCAATATTTTACATTACATCTGGGATAGGTGTCATGGAAAAAAATAATTCTGTGCGAAATAAAGACTATCCCTGTGATAGGCAGGTGACCTGTTGCAGCAGTTATGCTGCTATAGGCTTAGGCTACTGGAGGACATCAGGGCCTATTTTTCTCACTCTACTGAGTCCTACTGTTCCCCCAGTTGACCCAATCTGTATAATCTGATTGAATTTGACTTTGTAAAGTGCCTTGAGATGACATGCTTCATGAATTGGCACTATTTAAATTAAATTTAATTGAACTGAACCTGTCCAGGGTGTACCCCGCCTCTTGCCCATTGACAGCTGGTGATAGGCACCAGCACCCCTCATGACCCCACAAAGGATAGACGTGTTAGAACTACCCAAATGGATGAGAACACTGAAACTCAAAGTTTTATCAAAACATGCGCAAGGAGAACGGTCACAGAAGAGAGTCTGTAGCTCTTCTGGGGAACAAGGAGCTGACATCAGTATTTAAAGGACACCAGTTTCACAGTGGGGTGTCTATCCATTGTCAACACAGACTTAAAAGGTAGCACATAAAATGTAATTAATTCAGATTGGGGCTTGAATTAACATAGACTTGTGAGGTAGTCATATTTTAAAACTCATGTTGGACCACAATCCGGTGCAGCCGGTAGATGGTGGCATCATCCACCCCGATGCCAGGCTGGTAGGCAAACTGCTGTGTATCCAGTGAAGACTTCACCAGGGGGCAAAGAAGGTTGAGGATCAGCCTCTCGAGGGTCTCAATCAGGTGTGATGTTAGTGCTAATGGCCTGTAGCTGTTGGGGTCTGGGGTGTGTGGTATTTGGCACTGGTACCACACAGGAGGTTTACCACAGCTGTGGTAGTCTCCCCAGGTTCAGACTGATGTTGTAGATGTGCCCCATGATGCCACACAGCACTTCCGCACAACACCTTAGGAGCTGATGCCATCTGGACCTGCAACCTTCCTCACTTTGGTCTTTTATAAAATGGCAAGGCAAGGCAAGTTTATTAGCACTTTTCAGTAACAAGATGATTCAAATGTTTCTCTCTTGCAGTGTTGAGAAGGCCAGGATGGTGATGGAGAGGGGGGGCACTCATGGAGTCATCTGAAGCAGAGGGGGTGGATGATAGCGTTAAAAGAACAGGCAGTCATCCAGGATGAGGGTGTTTGCAGCATGTTAGACTGAGTTGGAGACGACAGGCTGGTCAAACCTCAGAAAGTGCTGATTCAGCTTATTCACCCATCTCAAATCACCTAAGCCTTGGGCATTCTGTATTTTCCAAACATCAATGATGTTGTTGTCCTGCAGTTGCTCCTCCATTTCCTTCCTGTAGTTATTTTACTCATCTCTGATCTTCCTTCTTAGCCTTTACTGGACATCTCTCAGTTCTTCTTTATTTTCTGACATGAAAGCCATTTTCTTCTCCCTCAGCAAATATTTTATCTCAGGGCTTATCTAGGGCTTGCTGTTAGAGAAGCAGCTAGCCTTCAAAAGTGGTACAGCAGAGTCCACATAGAAGTTGACATAATCTGTGATGCATTCTAGTATTTCATCCATGTCCTCCGATGGGGATCACAAAGCTCACCCCGCACAGTGTAGCTGAAGCAGTCTCTCAGGACTTTTTCAACCTCCTCTGACCATTTTGTCACTGTGCGTGTTACTGGTTCACTACAGGGGTTTGTACACAGGCTGGGGGTGAACCAAGTTGTGGTCGAATGAACCCAGGGAACGGACGGATGAAGAACGATATGCCTCTTTACAATTTATATACACTAAGTCCAGTATTTTAGTGTCCCCAGTTTTTGCAACATACTGTTTAAAGGTGGGGAGGGAGGAGGACAAGGGTACATAGTTAAAGTCCCCTGAGATTAGGGAAATAGCATGGGGATGTGTTGTTTGCATTTTGCTCACAACGATGTGGATGACGTCACAGGCTGCCTCGTTGTTTGTGGATGCGGGGACATATGCTGCCCTCGTGATCATGTGTGAAAACTCTCTGGGCAGCATATAAGAAAGTCCAGTAGCTAGCAGTTTGATATCCTTAGTGCAAAGTCTCTCTTTAATTGTAACATGTCTTGATCTGTACTATCTGTTATTAATAAACACGGCCAAAATCCCTCCTTGCTTCTCACCGCTGTCCCTTATTCTGTCGGCTCTGATCTGATGGACGCTGTCGATGTTAACACTGGAGTCCGATTTGTTCTGTTAGCCAGGTCTTGGTTAGGAAAAGTAAACTGGCCTCTCTATACAAGCTGTGATATCTTATTAGCCATGAAAGCTCCTCAACTTTAATTGTTATGGATCTTACATTGCCCATTATGATGGATGGCCAATATAGAGACAGATAAGACAAAGAATGAGTGCTCTATATTGGCCTCTGAACCTCAGGAAGAAAGTACATAGAGAGAACCCACTGGGAGAACAAGGAAACTTCAAACAGAAATAACCCTGAATCATGGACTAAAATTGTGCAAGAACAGTCAAATAGAGAGTTTATTAAACTTAGATTTTAACTGCTTACTAAAAAAAACTTAAATCACCTGAGCAGCATGTTGAATATAGCGACAATTTTAAGCAAAGTTACAGAATGCATCCAATTGTTCCACTTTTCTTGTAGATGGTGACTGGAAACAGCATTAAAGGCTTTTTCCTCAGCTATGCTCAGCATTTTTTTGTTCTGACTTAGTGGAGCTCAGAGAGCCCGCACTATTTTTAGGCTCATGCAAAAGTAAAAAAGCACATGAAGTGTTATTTTAAGAAAATTCCACACAAATGACAGTGTGTGTCACACAGGCAAACACACACGCACATATACGCCCAGCTTCTCCCTAAGAGGAAGCAGAAGCTTTCAGTCTCCACAGGTGAGATACTGATCCATGAGTGTGAGTCAGATTGTGGTGACAGAGAGCGAGAGGAAGTGTGTGTGTGTGTATCAGTGATCTCTATGAGCGCAGGTGACCGTGTGTGTTTGTGTTGGAAGCGTTAATGTTCACAGTCTCAGTAGGTAAGCTGTTGATCTGAGTTCTCAGAGATTTCCTCCACCATCTGTGTCCCGTTCACTGAAGCACCAACACACACACACACACACACACACACACACACACACACACACACACACACACACACACACACACACACACACACACACACACACACTGCAGGAAGATCACATGACTGCACAGCGCTTACAGCATCACAAACAACAACTTGCCAGGTCTGTGATAAACAAATGGTGTGGTTTCTATGTATATATGCATATGTTTACATACTGGATGCTTTCCACTCATCCAGGCCAAAAACTCTCACACAGGCGGTCCAGAATGCTCTGGTTCCTTGCCAGATCATTGACGTACTTCGCTAACTTCCCTTTCTGTTTCTTTTCTTCTCCTCTGTTTCAAATAGAGGTAACTGTTGCTCAAGTGTTTTTGAAAATACAGTTGACGTAAGGTGAGTAAAACTTTGTGAATTAAGTATTTTCTATCAAAGGAATTAAACATGATTCCCAATGAAGCTGAAACTGCTTGGGCCAAGGTAGTCTTTCCCAACAACACTAAACCCTGGTGCTACCAGGTGCATCCTCTCACAGATGATCTATTAGTCCTGCACGATGATGCATTTGTTCATGTTGCAAAGATAACCTCAAGAACATAAAAAGAGCTCCGGCCTAATCCCCAGATCACAACCTTAACAGAGACCTCACTCCTCAAATTCAGTGTGATGAATGTGCAAAGAACTGTGCAATGTTGAACAATCAGCATGAATCGAGATCCATATGGTGCACTTCTTCACATTGCTGAGTCTGCTGAAACGTCAGAGAACATTGGCTGTGTGTAAGAGGGTGAAGCTAAATGTGCTTGTCCACATTTTCTTTTTAACAGAAAACTAATATGAATAAGCAACAACATATACAACTAACAAACATGCAATATTTTGAGGGGTGTGGATGAGGGCAAGCATGTCATAAAAATATTTGGTTCCTTTCAGTGGGATTTGATTGGAAAACCTCTAAAGGGAGGTTGTCAGATGCATGAACCACCTCAACTGACTCGTCTTGTTGTGGAGGTGTGACAGTTTCTCGCTGAAGATGGAGTGCTTCACCCTATTTCTCAGGCAAAGGCCAGTTATCCAATAGAGCAAGCTCATTTTAATCACTTTTATCTGCAGTTCTTTTGGTTCTGATCCATATCTCGCTAACATAGGTAAAAATCAGTAGCCTCGTGAGACCATCCTGATCTTGCGAGCTTTCAAGGTTTCACTCGCAGATCAGTCTGGCTACTTTCCGTTAAAGAAAATTTGGAGCCGTTCACCAAACGAACGTCCAATCAGCGTTGGCTTTGAGGCGGGTTGAGGTGTGATGCAACGAGAAGCGCGACAGTTCAGTCTAAATAACATGGCGGCTTCAGCCGATGAAACTAGCGTTAGCGTGGCTATCGAGCAAGTTTTATCGGAATTACAGAGTATTTCTTTGCTGAGCTAACGAGCTTTTACCTGCAGCAGCAAGAGTAGCTTGGCTTGTGGTTGTGTTTTCGTCGTCGCTCGTAACAGAGCGACGACGAAAACACATCCACAGGCTGGAAGCCCAGATGTGTCGCAACACATCTGGAAGCCCACAACTTAACTTTTCCCAGACTTGTCATAACACCAATAATAGCAATAATGTCATATATTGTCTTTTTAATTGAAAAGCATAAAT
The DNA here is from genome assembly GCF_011125445.2 of Fundulus heteroclitus. Classification (NCBI taxonomy): domain Eukaryota; kingdom Metazoa; phylum Chordata; class Actinopteri; order Cyprinodontiformes; family Fundulidae; genus Fundulus; species Fundulus heteroclitus. Next base: position 36,937,762 of record NC_046382.1, read on the forward strand.
AAAAATTGGTTTCATCATTGTTGTGTAAAAACATTTTCCTATCCTAGACATCCTGGTTGAATGTCCCTTGAGGATTACCAAAGGGTAGTCAATAAGCTGGCCGGTGTTTTGTACAGAAAGTGCTGGAAAAAAATAAAACAGCCCCACTAAGCCGTACAGCGACCTACAAGTCCAGTCCCCCTCCACCTCCTGTGGTACTGGTGATGAACCCATAGAGCTCGGTTGCACCACTAACAAAGGGTTATGAACACACAGAAGTACATTGTTTACAGGGAAAAAAAAAACTTTGTGGACACCGGTGTCTCTGTTTTTGAGCAAAGCGAGCTGACAATAAGTTGGCAGTACATCACAAGGCAAACCCCAACTAAAACGAACTAAAGAAAAAAATAGATAAAACTCGGCTTCTTTACTCAACCATTCAATGGCCCTGTGATTAATAGAATCATGACTTCTGAGAGAGCCTCAATCAGACTAATTCTACCAAGTTCTGAGTCTGCTAGATCTGATCTTGTTTATTGGCTGTTGTTTTTCTTTGAATCACTTTATTAATCTTATTGCCACCTTTAGATCTTGGATACCTTTTCTTGATTTTAGATAGACTTGTACATGCTTCCTATCTTTTTTAGAGCTTGCATTAATGTCTTGTTTTTACTCTATTCATACATCTTTATTTCTAGAGTTGCTCGCTCTTCCACTATAAAACCAGCTGTAAGCCCTGCACCTTTCAGCCCACAGCACCATCAGCCTTCTGCATCATGCCATGTTCTGCAATTTCTGTAAATGTTTTAAAGATTTTAAAACTAAACCAGTAGTGCCAGAATTAAAAACAAAAAACCCAATAGAGTAAGCATGTAGCGAGAACTAAAAAAAAAAAAAAAAATATTAAGGCAAGAGTTTCTCAGTTCCTGCCTAAATTTAGCAGGTGAACTGTCTAATTGAACATGAATTTAAATGTTATGTAAGCCTTAATTCAAACATAGAAACGCAAAAACACACTTTTTTGAATAATAAAATAATTCACAGAATCAGCTATCATTTCAAAAAGCTCTAAAGTGAATGCTCTTTGAAAATATATATATATACATATATATTTATATATATTTGCCTTTGTGAATACACACACACACACACACACACACACACACACAAACACACACACACACACACACACTGTATATATATATATATATATATATATATATATATATATATATATATATATATATATATATTCACAAAGGCAAAAGTTAATGCATTTAAATCAAAGACATATATCAGACCACAGCCAGAATTTTTTTGGTTTTAGCAAGTGAATATTTAAGGCAGTTCAAAATGGAGGAGGCTCACTGCAGGGTAGGGATTTATGTGAATTATTAAAGTTGCCAATTAGACCAGCTGACATTTAGATCAAAAATGCCATGACATTGGCTTTTACCAAGCTCTTTCTTTCTCCTCTTTCCTCACACACATATATGATGTGCACAAACAATTTTCTCAAAGGGCACCGAAGGCAGGCGTTCCTCTCTGAAAAGAAAGACGGCTCAATCTAAAGAAACAGTGGGACACTCTTTATGAATGACCAGTTACTTTTCACTTTTGAACTAATTGGCGGAAGGAAGTTCATCTATTATTTAGCAGCAATTTGTAGCTTGTAACATAACTTTTGAATAGTTTTCTAATATCTTGCTTTTTTCCAAGGATTAAATGTTAAGCAACGCTATTCTAGTGTACCCTAGTCAAATCTGGGTCAACAGCCTTCTGAACAAGAACTACAAAATGTGCGTTGCCTTCTCCCTGGACATTGTCCTTAATTGCTGTGAGGTGGTCTGTGCTTATAAGTCGTGTCGTGCAAAGGATTGTGAGATTCCTTATAGGTCTTTAGCGGCAGTAAGGGACATGGCAAGGTTTCTATGTTAAAGGAGCTACGAGAAGAAGCATACAGGCTCCTTTTCCTGCCTCCTTCTTTACTCACTGCACTATTCAGACATCAGTCATCAGTCATCATGGTGACCGCTGACGCATTTCTGCTCTGAATGAAGAGTCCTTACCCAAAAAGACGTTTTCGGATGCAACCAACCTGGTGCACAAACAGCCTGGAAGCAAACCAGAGGACGCAAACAGGAGGAACCGGTGACATGATCATGAACACAACTGTTTAAAGATTGTAAGTTTTTGGTGAAGCATGTTTCCATCTTTCCAGGGACAACGGATGAAAAATATCTCACTGGCTAATTTTGGTGCATTTACAGCAATGTTAAATAATGTACATTCTCCCTGTTTAATAAATAAATAAAATAAAAATGCAATAAATACTGGGAGGAGAGAGAGAGAGAAGGAGAGAGAGAGAGATGGCATGAGGACCAGGTGGAGTAAATCAACGGCCAATGATTATACAGGTGAGGGAGATAAAGTAAGTTAGAGAGCTGAGGGAGAGCGACAATAATGGACAGGGAGGAAACATAGAGACAGGATACAAACTAAAAACACATGAAAGGCTAAATACTGAAAAATACATGATACATACAGCCAAGGAGTATGGCAGTTGTTTTTTTTTCAACATGGCAGCAATAATACAAATTATTTAAATATATAAAAATGCTAAATATTTTTAAATTAATGAACTTAAATTCTGTGCAGAACAAAAGCGTTTTCACTCCACCCCGTTCGGCCATTTTTTTTGTAGAATACTGGGTAACAGTGTAATGAACAGCTGAACATTTTGACTTATTCACTTGTGGCTTCGACATCCTTCAGCTTGGACGACAAAAGCGCCTCAGGAAATAAAAATAGTGGATTCGAGATACAGGCAATTTCACCAAACTATCAAGGCAACATGGTTTGAAGATCATTCCTAGTTGTCCTAGCACTACAGTAGAGGAGTGTAGTTTGGCAGTAGGGGAAGTTGTGGGTTTTATCAATCAATCAATCAATCAATCAATCAATCAATCAATCAATCAATCAATCAATCAATCAATCAATCAATTTTATTGTCAACTACAATTTGCGTGGCATTCGAAAATTCAGTTCCAGTACAACCGTCCATCACATACACTTAACAAACATTTTGGGGGAACGATTGACTGAGGCATTGTGTTGCCAAGGAACGCAGCCAGTCGGCCGCTGCTACATCAGCGCAGCCGTTAGGCGCATTCCTCCAAACTGCCCCGGGCTTTTTGCCCACAGGGCGCTGCCCTTGAAATCTGTTCAAGGAAGATTAAAAACGTGGGGGAAGTGGAGGAGTTGCCATCTGGTTGCAAGTCACTACTATTGAAGCATGTTGTTTCTAATAAAAGACAGGTACTTATGATTCTGAATAGAAAGGATGAAGACCTTAGTGTGGTGTTTAATGCATGAGTGGAAGACTTTGATTATGCCATTTATGTGACTTCAGGCACTTTATTATGTTTTGGTTGTGGAAAAGTTGGCCATTTGGTTTAAGCATGTCCAGGAAAGAAACTCCTATAAATAATATGGAGCGAGATAAGGGTGGTGAGAAGACACCGAAACAAACTAATGCCAAAGATGAAGGATGTACAGAGACAGCTGAATGAGAAGGGACAATGTCTGAGAATCCCACCCAGAAAGAAAGAAAGAAGTAAATTAAACTATGGTTGAAGAAGAGAATGAAGAACAAATTGCGCAGACTCAAAGTCAAGCACTGTTAGACTCGCAGGAAAGTCAGATGGATAACACTGTGGGAGAGCAAAGCCAGAGTTTACTAAAGTCTCAACGTAGAAAAACAAACATAGATGAAATGGAGGTTATGGGAATCAGTCAAATATTGGAAGAAGATGGTTCTGAAGCTTCTGCAAAACGGAAAAAAATTGAGTGTTACTAGTTCGCAAACTGAAAATTAAGTCAAAAATGAAACAGAAATAGAATGTTCAGGGAAATGTCTGGAACTAGAAAGCAATATGGATGAAGAGGAGGAAGGAGAAGGTGATGTAACTGAAAAAAGGAGATCTTCAGGACATTAAACACTGGCGACCAATCTCTCTGTTGTGTACAGATTACAAACTGTTGTCAAAAGTGCTGGCAAACAGACTGAAAAGAGTGATTGATCAGATTGTCCATGGCACACAAACCTTCTGTGTTCCAGGCATGTCTATGTTTCATAATATAGCTCTAATTAGAGATATTGTGGAGGTCTCTGGCTCATTCGGCTGTAATGATGGTTTGATTTCTTTGGACCAGGAAAAGGCTTTTGAGAGGGTTGAGCACCATTACCTCTGGAAGGTTTTGGAAAGGTTTGGTATCGGCCCTGAATTTATTGCCAAGTTTATGGTTCGGTATGAAGAAATTGAAAGTGTACTGAAAATTAATGGCTGCTCGTGTAAACCTTTTAAGGTTACAAGAGGTGTTCGACAAGGTTGTTCTTTGTCTGGAATGTTGTATGCTCTTTCTATTGTTAATGTTATCAATGTTAAGCAATATTAGATCACATATTGATGATTTAACTTTGCCGGGTTTTGATACATCTTTTAGTTTTTCTGCATATGCTGATGATATCATTGTTATTGTTAAAAATCGGGAAGAAATAACTAATTTAGGGAAAATTGTTGATTTATTTTGTAAAATTTCTGCTGCACGTGTGAACTGGGTTAAGAGTGAGGCTCTAGCCATTGGTAGCTGACTTACAGGGTTTCCTAAACTCCCTGGTGGTTTTAAATGGAAAAAAGAGGTTTGAAATATCTCGGAGTGTATTTGGGGGATGAGGACACAGAACAAAAGAACTGGGAAGGGATATTGGGGAAAGTGGAGGGAAGGTTAGGAAAGTGGAAATGTTTGTTGCCACAACTATCTCATAGAAGAAGAGTGCTTATTATAAATAATCTAGTCGCTTCTTTATTGTGGCATACATTAGTGTGTTTGGAGCCCCCGTCTGACCTACACCCAAAAATACATGTCCTGTATGATAAATCCTGTATGATAAACTTTTTTCGGGGATAATAAACATTGGATATCCCAGGCTGTGCTTTTCTTGCCCAAAGAGGAAGGCGGGCAGGGATTGGTTCATTTAGAGAGCAGAACTGTAGCTTTTAGACTACGGTTCATTCAGAAATATCTGCTGGGAAGGGAGGGGGACGTTTTCTGGAAACCATTAGCAAACATCATCTTGAGAAGAGTGGGAGGTTTTGGCTTGGATGTTTCTTTGTTTTTATAAAATTGTAAACTGATATGTTCTTATGAAATGCAATGTTTTATAAAGATTTGTTTAAAGCTTGGACTATTTTAGTTGGAAAAGACTGGAAGTGACAACGTGTTTGTTTTGGCTTCTAGAAGAACCTTTAATTGTCGAAGCACGGTTGGATGTACAAGATGGAGTTGGAGTTAGTTTGTCAAGAAGATTGCTTGAGAAAAAAGTTCTGAAATTGAGGCAAATTGTTGAGGTAGCTGGACCAAGACTTCAAAACACAGAAGCGACAGCTTCTTTGATTGGGTTAAAATCGAATCATCAATGTCTTAGATTTCTGGTTTGAAAATTTACCCGTAGATGAAAATCAGATGTCGATGGATTATTTTAACGGAAAAGAGTTTCTTGATGCAACAGATCCTTTTCCAGAAATGGGTTTAAATATTGATTTTACAGGAGTGATGGGTCCTTTATTAAATAAATAAAGACTTTTTTTATATGTTAACTGGAAAGTTACTATATAAAATCTTTGTTCAAGGGTTAAATAAAAGACGGTTGAGTGGAAGGACTGATACAGTTTGGAGAGATAGGTTAAGCGTTGGAGAAAATCAGAAGCCGGTATGGAGGGTCCTTTAAGAGGGTTGGTGATCTAAAGTGGAGGATGTTACAGGGGGCAGTGACTGTTAATAGTTCTGTGTCTAAGTTTAATAAAGATGAAATTGAACTGTCCTTTTTGTGAAAAAATTTAAACTATTTTTCAAATGTCTCTCTCTCTCTCTCTCTCTCTCTCTCTCTCTCTCTCTTTCTCTCTCAAAAAAAAAGTAAATAGAACCACTGGAAAAGTTCCTGTGACTGAGTTTATGAGAACGAAAGCCATGTGTGTGGGTTTTCTCCAAAGCGAAATTCCACAGGTTTTATACAGATTGTAGGTCACACCCCTTTTCTTCCACAACCAATGTTGTAGGATCTGAAGGCTACAAGCCAGTGATCTCAGCAGTTCTAGTTGTATGATCCAGCCAGTTATCTAGCTACATTATATCATGTCTTTGTTGAAATTATAAGATTATAGGATAGGATGTTTCAAAGTTGGTGACCGTAGATTCAGTAAGTCCACATCTGTATGGCTCTTGACACAAATTTTCAGGAAAATTTTAATGGACAAACATCAATGTTGCTTCAAAGCACAATTTCATGTTTGCATGTGAAGTAAACCATTGTCTTTGCAGTACTCACCGGGGTGGAGAGTCAGGATACAGGTTGCTAATCTGTGGAAGATTCTCTCCAAAGGAGTCAAAGTCTAAACCAGGAGGAAAGTCTTCAACGCAGCTAGACCTCAGTTCCCCTGCCGAACCTCCATATGAAAAGCCATCTTGCCCTGCAGTCACAAAGATCAAATTCTTTTGTTAATCTGGAATTAAACATTGGGATATATGGCTGTAAATGTGGTACATTTTCATACTGTAAGCTTTCATCTCCTGTCACTATTACTGTAATGCTACTTCAAATGGCTGAAGCTTCACTGCTCACAAAGCTTTCTCAGACAGATAAGAAAATCCCAACTAAAATCAGAGGCTGACCATAGCTGCCGCGGAAGTGTGGGTTTCTGAGTCGACTATCTTTGCGCAGGCTGCCGATGATAATGGTGACGCAGGAGAGGAAAAGGACCAGTCCTATAACAATCCCAGCCACCACCAGCGGAGACACCAGGAGAGACGCCTCCCCTCCTGATTCCCTCTCACTCCGACAGTCTGGGTACTCCCCATGGCTCTGGTTGGAGCTCACTGCAGAGAGGCAGACAAAGATGGAAAAGGTCAGACAGAAGAGTCTGGGAATGATCTAAAGTGCCGCTTTCTATGGACTGTGAGCATTTAGAAAGACATTTATCATATAGATGGTAAACAGAAAGCTGATATTAATATCAGATTTTTTTCCCCCAGTTTTCACATATCATGTGTCTGAATGCAGATGTTGTTGAACCCTCAGTCAATATGAGAAACAACAAAATAAAAAGATGATAAGTTAACTTATTTTTGTTCTCTTGACAAATATCCAACACATTTAGAGTCACAAGCAATGCTTGATCACTTTCAAAAAAGCTCTAAAACATTTTAGCTTTGATTTAGTGACTTTATGGTTTGTATTGTTTATATTCTCCAGAGAAATTTAACATGTGTTGCAAATAATAACACTTCAGCAAACTCTGGCTGTAAGACTACCATAGACACTCCATAATCAGGTTTCAGTGCAAGTATGCTCTTCTCTACCTACAGAGGTGTCAAAAGTATCCTATTCTATTACTCAAGTAGAAGTATAGATGCTAGGGTTTAAAACTACTTGCATTTCGGCCACTCCCAATCAACTAAAACCTTTTGCGCAAATAAAAATATAAAAGTACCGACTTCAAAAATTCTTAAAGTATTAAAGTAAAAGTAATATAAGTAAAAAAAATGCCACTAAGGACAAAAGCTTAGACCTCCCACACCACAGGGCATATAATGGACTTATCCTTGTGCACTTAAAAAGGAAAATGATAATCCTAAATGCTATGTTTTTCTTCTACATTTTATTCTTCTTAAGTTTTTGTTGGGGTATTTGGCAAACAACTTAGTGCTGTACTGCCTCCAACAACAATTAAAATCACTCTGTTCAAGTAGCACTATTTATCTGAATATTTAATTATCTATTTTTTGACAAGTCAGCTGAAACAAAATGGAAGTAATGAGACTATTTTCAAAATGTAAGGAGTAGAAAGTACAGATAATTGGATAAAAAAGTGAGGAGTATACGTAAATAATAGGTTAAAAAAAAGAAGTACTCTAGTAAAGTATAAAAAAAATTCTACTTAAGTGAGATAATAAAGTATTTGTACTTAGTTACTTGACACCTCTGTCTACCTAACACATTTTTACCTTACATTTTACAATTCAACACATAGTCAGAACTCATCTTGGTTTGGATATTTAAGTATATGTGTCTGTTTAAGACTTTGTCATCTAACAAAACTTATATATTCAGGAATACGTTTTTGGATTCCAGAAAAGTGGTCTTTTAGATGGCTGGCTGGCTACAACTGGTATGGCATGAGCAAAATGCATTTCCTTAAACTTTAAGGTATACAATTCAGAGATAAATATTTTACTTATAACATTAACATAACATTGTGGAATGCATGGTTTTCCGATCTCTATTACAGCTAATATCATACTGTGCCCTATTTTGATTTGTGTTTTGCTATAAGAAATGTTAGAATATTAAGCATGTGAAACATCAAGTCCTGTCACATCTTTGTATTTTGTGCGTTGCTTCTGATGCACCCCATGTTGTATAGTTTGTGCTCATTGTATTTAATGCTGTAAATAGCATCAGGACAGAGTACATGACTTTTGTCGTAATGTCACCTTCCTGTTTTATTTGAGCATTTCACTACACCAATAATTGTTTAACCATGTAGGGATGAAGCTTTAATGTTCTGTGAGTCCCACCCATTGGTCAAATGCTTATTGGTAGAGTTGATCATAAAGTAGGTCATTTTGGAACCACACCAAACATTTTGCATCCTGAGGTAAGTGAATATTTACATTGATAGACAAAGTGTAAGCATAGTGTAACGTCAAATTAAGTAATGTTATTATTGGGTCTCTAGATTTAGCAATTGCCTACATTTTAAAAGATTGTCCAAGCAATACGGTACATATGTTGTCTTAGAGTAGTAATACCCATGACACAGACTTTTTGAAATGTCCAAAAATATCCATACCTCATCAAGTAACCATTTTTTGTATGCTATAGCATGCTATTATAGGAGATTTATAAAAACACAGTAGTGTGATATGGATAATAGTATGGTCCAGGGTTTGGGTTGGCTTTCTGATATTGGGGACATGGGGAGATGGAAACTTGTGTCCTTGTGCCGCCATGTCTCTGTGAAACACATCACACTGCACTCCTGGTACTCCGGATCGCTCCGTGTCAGCGCCGTTAGGTCGTCCATCTTGTTGCTAAGGGACCGCACGTTTCCCATACCACAGAGGGGAAACACCGCTTAAATGTTCTCCTCTCAATAAGCCCGGCCCGTCTCGACTTTCCTTTCATCCCTCGATGTTGCTTTCCTCCTCTGCAACCTCGGTGTGTTTTCCTCCAAAGTTCAGGTGGTATTTTAGCCCCCCCTTGGTGTGGTGTTTCTGTGGGTCCTCTTGCTGCATCCTGGAGCGATGGGTTGCCTATGGCTCTGGGGATATGCTGGGCGCGCTGTGGGCCGCTGCGACTATCATTGGGTCTTTTGGGCATTCCTCCTTCTTGAACTCCCATGGGCTCGCTCATCAGGTTGGATGGTCATGTGCCCTCCCTAGCTTAGGCTTTCCAAATTGCAGCTCCCATGGTGGCTGATGCCCACCCGGAGTATTGGGGGCTCTGGGGTATTATCCACTGCTTAGTGCTGGGAGGTTTTGCTGTCGGGGGTTAGTTGATGCCTGGGCTGTTGTGGGGACTGGGTCCTGGGCTTGGCCTGTGAGGTGAGAGATGGAAGTGTGGCTACCCTATGCAATTTTGGCCTGGGAGCTGCTACTCCTGTTCCTGTGCTTCATTGATGGCCTATCTACACACACACACACACACACACACACACACACACACACACACACACACACACACACACACACACACACACACACACACACACACACACACACACACGAACCAGCACAAATAATGCAAATGGTCAAAAGACATTTGGTGGCCTGCCTACGTTAATGCTGTATGCAGTGAATCATGCAGTTAGGATACAGCCTTTTATCCTTATTGTAGAGCAAAACTGCCCTGGCAAATGTTGATAGTGTATGTTAAAAAAATGTTTCACCATTCAGACAGACCTCAAAGAAGAGCTGCTGCTGTTTTGCAATGAAGCTGAGGTTGTTCAGGAATTGGGTTAGGATTCCTCCTGGGTGCTTCACTTTGGAGGTTTTCCATGCACATCCCAGCAGAAGGTGACCCCTGGGTAGACCCAGAATACACAGGAGAGACTGTATATACCCTCTGTGGCCTGGTATCACCTTGGTTTCAAATATCATGCTTTACAGTGTTGGTAATGGTACGTATGTCTGGGATTACCTTCTGGGCATGCTATTCCACTACACATTCTAAGATAAGCAGAAGACAATGGATGGATGACCAGGAGGATGGATGGATGAATCTATGTGGCAATATTTTCTATTCCATAGGCTCTTAATAATCTTCTGCTGAGGTCCGGTTCTGAACAGTCTCATACATAAGGCAAAATGTTCCATATTTAATTATGTTAACCCACCTCATGTTTTAGAAAGACATGTCATTTATATTTTATCAATTCACTGTATTGAAACATGTAAGCATAATAGACACGTGGTTTACAAGACAAAGAGGAGGATCAGATTTCTTACAATTTTACAACATCTGGTATGGTGTGATAAATTCTGATTTTAGTATTATTTATTTTGACTGAATCAAATAGATATTTCAACAGAAGCAGAAACAAAGCTTCTGTTGTAATGTGAACTTTACACTCTGAGTGCCTTCACATCTGTAGTTAAATCACTTTTCTTGCCGCTGAATATACAAACCTCCATCTCCCACAGTGCTTTTGCGAACCCTTTGCGAATGAAGCTACCTTTATCGTAACACTTTTTCTCTCATGTTATGTAGCTGCTGTCTTAACATGCGTACGTTATACTTCCCCTTTCCACTCTGCTTTTTCTCCTCTTCGTTTTTCCACCACACGCTCCCTCAAGACTTTTTCCATTTCAGCGTGTGACAGATAATTAGAGCTGGAGCCGGCACACACAGTCATCATTATCATTAGATTACAGAGCAATCCTGTTCCTTTCCATTTCTGTTTAGTGTCTCATTTGTCTGTTTGTACTGGCTGTCCACTCTCCGTCTGTCTTTCTGGCACCCTCTCTTGTCTCTCTCACTGCCATTCGTCTCAAATCTGAACAGTTGCATTATGGGTCAAATAATACTGTGCATATTGTCTTTTTAAGTACGTGTGTTGAGTTTCTCCTTGGTTGATGAGGAAACAGTGCTGTTCAGTGCCAAAGATCAAATGCTATTTAGTGTCTTATGGCTTGATTTTTAGCAGTATCTTTGACAGGAGAAAAATATATTCTATTATTTGTAAAAGGTGTGTTCTCCTTTTGTGCAAAGTGTCCATCTTCTCCAAAACAACAGTGGTCTTTAAAAATTCTATATGTAAATAAATAAACCTATTTAAAGGTGCTTGTTTAACCTAAAAGCAAGCCAAATACGTAGTTTGAATGTGGAAAAAAATCCATTAACATAAATATGTTTCTAAATGTGAAACCGTTCATAACCTAGTGTATGTTGCACTGAAAGTATGATTTGCAAATCTCCCTTGAATAAGATGGACAGACAAAGTCTGGTTCGCTCCCATCTTACTACGATTTATGCTCATTAGGAGTCAAAAAAGAACTATCTGTTGTTATTATTCCTTTTTCCAAGATATTGACACCTTAAATTCTACAGAATAATTTTGTAACTTTATTAATATACTATGTATTATGTTCAACAAGATATATTTTCCTCATGAATCCCATGTCCACAGATTAATTGTTAATTTACAAAGAAAAGGGGAGAGCAAAATATTTTTTTTACTTTAATCAGCTAAACATGATTTAATGACATTTCAACAAACAACGTTGTCCTCCCTTGTTTTGTCCTTTTTTTCTCTACATCTTTGCCCTGAAGATCAACCAGCAAGAACAATTGAAACCTGCCTGCGTTTTACACTAACATAACCGTTTTCATTTCAGTTGCCGTGCCTCCTCCATTGCGCAGGTTTTGTCTCCATCTCCCCTGGATGGCAGCCTGTGTAATTGTGTTGTCTGTAATAATTTGGTTTCACACAGATTCCCCAGAAGAGTAAAATGTTCTCTCACCCAAATGATTCCCACCAGACATCTTTACTCTCTTGATAACGCCGCCTTTCCTCACACCCTGCTTCTTCTTTCTCTCTTTCTGTCAATCCTAACATGGTTTTCTCTTTGTTTCACTCCTCATCTCTTCTTCATTAAACTTCATCTTCCCCCATTCTCCCCAGAGAGAGCTAAAATGGAAATTTATAATTGTGTACATTTATATTCAGATAAACCTCCCTCCTTCTGTAACACCGGGAGACAAATACGAAGAAAGCAGGAGTTGTTTCCTCATAAATCCTGCCGGAATCTACAAATATATAAAAATGTCTTGTGAAATATAGGGAAAAACAAATGCACTTTGCCTTTTAAAACGTATTCCTACCCTTTGTCACCTTATATTAACATTATTTACAGGGGCGGCTCTAGACAGGGGCTCACAGGGGCCAGTGCCCCTGTAGAAATGGTCTTGGCCCCTGTTATGGGCCCTGTACTAAAGACATAAATTAAATAAACTTCTTAAGATTATATGCATTGGTGAAGAAACCACACCTGATTTGTCACTTTGACCAATTTTATTTTTTGTACCTTTACAATTTCACCCCAACAAGGGTTTAAAAATCAAGGTGTTTTACTTTTAGCTTTAGCAGCATTGAGCTGGGATCACAGTTTTCATCTGCTAGATCAGGGATCTGAAACTTGCAGTATCAGAGCCACAAGTGTCTCACTTCATATTAAGCGATTAAATATTGCCCTGTTTTATAATTATATTCTTTTATGTGCCCCTGTGAAAAAAACACTGGCCCCACCTTGGCCCCCCTGGTAAATTTGGTCTAGAACCACCACTGATTATTTATATGGTGGAACAACATGATACATGGTTTAGACCACCTTTATTAAAGAAGAAAAAAAACTTAAAAAGTTTGATGCACATTTGTATTTAGCCCTCTTTCTTTGACACCCCTAAATAAAATCAGTGTAAGCAATTGCCTTCAAAAGTCGGTAAATAATACACATGTGTAATTTAATAGCCGTATAAATCACGTTATTTTTTAAAGGGCAGGCAACAAGGGCCACAGCAGACATGTCAGAAAGTTGTAGAGAAGTTTAACACAGGGTTAGGTTATAAAATGATATTCCAGGTTTGAACATGGCACAGAGAGCTCTGTTCAATCTATCACTCCAAAGCGAAGTGGCCCAAATGCAAACCAACCAATGAATGGCCCTCAGTTTAAAATTATAGGTGAGGCAAAGACAACATTAATCAGAAAAGCAGACAAAATTTCCGTGATAATGCTGGAGGTGCTCCCATTTGAGGCTTTTCCGCCAAAGAGGTTCTGGTGCTTACAACTTGGTTCTATAATAGAGCCGGTTTGGTTTTCCACAACCTGAGAGCTAATTCTACGTTACGACATAGCGTCACTTTAAAGACCTAAGTTAATGTGCGCTATAGAGGGTTTCGTGGTGCACAAAGACAGCTGAACTACACAAAACACATTCTTCTTCCCAGTGTTCCTGCAAACAGGTGCTCTAACCCAAGTTCTGGCATGGGTTTAAACAAAAAGTCCTGCTTTTATTAGCTCAATGCACACTACTAGGCAAGAAGTAACACCAGTTTAGCACAGGAAAGGGTTTGGTGGAAATGGCACTATATTTCTTAGCCTGTATTGCCTAGCCTTAGGTAATACAGCCTCTTTTTTCAAACAACCTGAGTTTTTGCTACTCTTTATATTGGCTTTTTAAACTTTTTGGTCCAGAAAACTTTCATGATGGTAGCCACATTTTGTCCCAACATACATTTTCTAGAAAACTTGAACATTATGAATGAGAAACCAATTAGATGTCCTGGGGACCCTTGGACACTGAGGCTCCAGGGCCCTTGGAGTTATGGTGTACGGTGAATGAGTCACTGAGTATGAACACCCAGGGGACTCATAGGGCTATAAATCCTGCTTTGATTGTGCCACACGATTTGTATAGCAAGAAAGAAGAAAAGACGACTCACTAGGAAGTGCTTTTGTGTGTACTTTTGTAAATCATATTGCTCCCATTTTAATATTGGATAATCTTCAACGTGACAAAGATTAAAGAAAAGGTATAAATGGGTCTCAAAAATTGATTTTGGGTTAGTTTTGCTAAGACACCGAAGGAGACAGAAAAAAGGGAAGGAAATGGTTGGATTAAAGGTTGATAATGATGTATTTCTAAGCCTGGAGGGAGCTGGACCCAGCTGCAGAGAGGAAACAGAAAAGGACAAAAATAGTTTGGATTTATAGCTGGAAAAATATATTTGCATGCACTATAAAGGCACAGGGCTGCAGGCTGTGGAAGTGTTTAGCACTGTGGCTGTGCAGCAAGATTGCCCTGGGTTCAAATGCCAACCTGGGCGCTTTCTGCATGGAGTCTGCATGTTTTCTTTTTTATGTGTATGGGTTCTCTCCACAGTCAAAAAACATTAGGCCTAAACATATGGGGCTGGATTCTAAATTTATTAACATGATCAAAACCATATATAAAAATCCCTTAGCCAGTGTGGTTACTGGTAATATTCATTCTCCTCCATTTGTAATAAGTAGGAGTAGTCGACAGGGAGATCCAGTTTCATCAATGTTGTATATTTTGTCGTTGGAACTTTTGCTACAGTCTTTTAGGTCATCTTTAAACATCATACAAATAAAAATAAAATCTACTCAGCATTATATATCTTTATTTGCTGATGATGTTCTTCTATGTTTTCTGATATAAAGTATTCTCTTCCAAATATTCTTAATATGTATGAGCAGTTTAGCCATCTATCTAGTTATAAAATAAGTTGGTCCAAATGTTCTTTGTTGCCATTGAATCCCAAGAGCAAAGATCAATGTGCAGGTTTTATCATTCTAAGCGTATCTCATTTTATATATCTAAGGATAAATGTATACACATCATTAGATACAACTATTTCTAAGAATTATGATAGTGTCTTTAGCATTATAAAAAGTGATTTGAAAAGATGACATACATTGCATTTTTTCTTTTTTTGTTTGCAACTCGAGATTTTAGGAAAATAGAAAAGTTATTTAATTTGACATCCAAATAGCATGTTTGACATTGTATTAATCATCCAGTGATGCAATTATTTAATACAACACCAGGATTATTAAAAGGACATGTTTCTGCAATTTACAACACATTAGATCCAACGCCGACTTCACCAGAGATTATAAAAGTGTGGACTAAAGACTGCTCAGAATCATGTATAGACTGGACAAGAGTTTGGAGGAATGCTTTTTATTCTCCGAAATGTATGCTTTGGAATGATGATTCTGGGCAAAACTTTAACCTGGTGCAAAAATATTTGGCCACGATACATGTCATCATGTACCGTGGCTAAGAAGATGCTAGCAGTTAGGTGAATGCCACCAAATACACTTTCTATGCATCACTGGATGTATTCATCACTGGATGTGTTATCTATGGAGCTCTCTGTCGCTAGAATGAATGGGGCAGGCCAACTTGTGCTTAAGGCCAAGAAGGAGGCCGCAACGCAGGGGCAGCTCGGAAAATGTTAGAAATGTTCTTTATGAGGGGAATAGATGGAGAAAGATGCTTTAACTGTTGTTCAACAGAAAACTTTCAAATCACCCCATTAAATAAACTTTAAATTATGAGAATTCTAGATGAATAAGAAAGAATGGTGTTCCTGAAAATAATAAAAGTATATGTATTTTTAAGTTACTAGTAAGCATTACTAAAGATGAACCCTGATCCTCCCCAACCCTCTACCCTTTTTTTAGGACATATAAAGGAAAAGAGAGGAGCATATCTCCCTGACAGGCACATCCTTCTGTCTCCCTAACGCTGTAGTTAACGGCTCTCCTTCCCTTCACGTCTTTGATCCTTCCCGCTGCGTATCGACCAAATGCCAGCTGCAGTTTGGCTCTGAATGGCTTACAGTGTTGGTCATTAAAGCATCATGTTCTATCATCAGTGGAACAGGAAAAGAGAGGAACAGTGCAGTAAAAGCCTTCACACCAACTTAGCGGGCTCGCCTCTTAAAGAGTAACTTAACACGGCTCCAAGTGAAGCCGACCTCTAAATACAAAAGGTTCAGATCTGATTTTGGTGCCGTCAGTAATGATGTCATTGGGTTCATCAGTATCTCACTTCAGCAGGTAGAGAGGTACCGCCATGTAAGAGTCGGCGAGCCGAGATTTAGGGACTAAATTGCTGTTGCATTGTTTGTGTTGATAACAAATCACGCAATGTCACCTTCCAGACTTTAGGGGCTGCCTATTGACACCCACGTCCACATTATGATGGCACTCCATTGCAATGCTAAACAACCAGACCCGTGTATTTGTCTCTTCTCAGGCGGCCCCTGAGTACAGACAAATCGATTAGTGCCATGCACCGCTAATGTAACAGTGCCAAAAAGTCCATGGAGGAGAATTCTTGCCTTGCACTGTGGTTTTACTGGAACCGACCACAAACATTAGCTCCTGAAAAGAAGCAGATGAGGTCTGAGTTCCCCAAACTTATTAAAAGGATTTAACTTTTTGGGTTTCCACCAACATTTCATGAAGGGTGCCACGATATCAGAAAAACCTTGCAATGGGGACAGTATTGGTAAATATTGTGGGGCCGATATCAGTTTCGATATCTACCTCTTTTCTTCTTTCCTCTCTGTCTCTTCTGTGCTTCCATCGGTGTGACCTTTAGCGCTTTGGGAAATGTCACGTGTGTGCGGTGTGAACATCTGCCACCTTCAGACTCTGTCCAACTGGCTAAATATTACATTAGCATGAAAAATGCATGTTCAGAACTCTTGGAGTGTAACCTAAATAACCTAAGTAAGGTTAAGCTATCTCTCACAAAGTTATTTTTGACTAACTTGTCAGCTGAGATCTGAAATAAAATTGGATGTAGGTCTGATTTTAATATAGTGCTTTAAAAACGATAATAAAAAAAAAAATAGAACTCAAACCGATGGTTTCGACCTCCACTGTAAACTCTGGACCAATGCATGCTCTGCAGTGGAGTCATAACAAAGCCGAATATCCACTCTGAACGGTATAAAAAGGTTTAAAAATAAATCTGAATTCTTAAAGCGGAGATGTGATCGATCAGGTATGCCTGCAAGGTCTATGGAAGTATTAGACATCGGACAGCCAAGGCTTCAAGGCTGACAGCGTGTTGAGATGATGAATACGTACAGTGGTAGAGAGAAAGGGCAGGTTGAAGTGTTCCTCACTCAGCTGGCTCTTACAACAATACAGACGGAACTTACAATGAAATGTAGTTTAAAAATGAATCAAAGAGGCAAATAAATAATCAGGGCCGACAAATGGCCGAGGCTTTTTGCATCATAATGAACTCTTAGTTACACGGTCTCACTACTGCTACTGATTCAAACATGAACCAGTCAGACCCCTCTATCATCGCTGCATCTCAATGTAAGACATCTGAGCATTCGCCACCAACCAATGAGCTGTGGGGATTTCCGTCAATCGACCATTCTCAGCATGTTCACACTCAACTAAAATGTGAGTACTCCAGCCATGATATCCTCAGTGCTTTAGTGTTTTGTGCCTTTATACTTTAAACAAACACAGCAGCGCTCACTCACTCACATGTGCGTATTAAATCAGATTTTTGTATTGAAATGTGGTTGAATGTGGGTCACAAAACATGCCGGCGTGTGTGAATATGGGTCAGAATACATCATAGCTCTGCTTAATCTCCCTTCCTCCCTCCCATGTGGGTTAGCTGGCAGAAAGACAGATTATCACACCCTGCTGGCCCATATTGCTGCCTTCCTCTTGTTTAATCATCTGCCCATTTTGAATGTATTCATCTCCCAAGGCCCACTTATGTTGTTGTGATTACTTCCTTTGACTGTTTATTTCCACGATTAACTGCTTTCACTCTAACCGGTCCTATTTTTGAGGACAACGCTGTTAAATTTCTACATTAGAATCTGGAGGATTTTATATACCTGTTTCATATATTTTCGATTATTGTCAGAGAAGTGATTTCCTTGTTGAGGCTTTGTATTTTTCTAAAATGGAGAGCTTGATGCCCACACTTCACAAACAGGCACTATGGCTCACAAAGATTTGATCTGAAGGAAAAAGAGACAGGAGTCAAATATTTATACTTTTGTCATTAAAGCTCACTACATTCTTATTTTTAGATTGGGCAGGGTCCTATTTTGAGTAGCTGTTTTGTTAAGCAATATGAGCTTCAATGGACAGGTTAATGGTACAAATGTATACAGATTTTAAAGATGTTAGTTTCCAAATATTCAAAGTCCTCCGTCTCACTGACTCTACTAGAATCCTTTTACAGAGATGTCAGAGAAACTAACAGTGATCCATTGTTTCCAGCTAAATGGAGCGCAAAGTAGGGCTGGACGATATAGAAAAAAAGTATGTTGATAAAATTGAAATCATATTGATCAATATTAATTATAAAAAAATTCAAATCATATATTTAAATCTATAGTTGGTAATCCTGTTCAGAAACACTTTTTGTAATACTGGGTAAAAAGCTCCTTTCATCCTGAAAGTAGTTAATACATTATGTATTCACAAAAAACAGGTTAAAAAATAGTTTCCTGTGGAGGCTACAGGCCTGTAACAACTCTAACCGATCCATGCTCCTCAGTCCAAAGGTCATGCACAGCAAAAACTGATCTAAAAATAAGTCAAATTTGTGTTTTTGTCCTTGATTTGAGCAGGTAAATAAGATTATCTGCCAATGGAATGAGTATTTTGACCCCTAAAATAAGATAATTAGATATACTGCACTTTAAATAAGATGATGGAGATGAATTGTTCCTATTTTAAGTGCAAAAATCTTATTCTATTGGCAGATGATCTTATTTACCTGCTCAAATCAAGGAAAAATACACAAATTTTAAGAATATTTTACTTATTTTTAGTTCCGTTTTTGCAGTGTGGATTTGACAGAGTTTTGTTCCTGCTTTCAATCTCCTCTTTCCCTTAAGTCCTGGTGGTATCGCCTTATCTATTGGTTGTCCCACATGACGTCATTCTGACGCGCTCACAGAACACCACACAAACACTGAATTCTAATTTAACTCTTTAATTCAACCAACTATTTTTTTTTACCAAAATTGCAAGTTTTTAAAAAAGAAGGAAAAGAACATGTGATCTGTGAACTCTTTGAATGGGGGCGGAGCTTAGTGACGGAACGTTACTCAGTTTGTGATTGGTTGGGAGGATTTACTTACCGTAATATTAACCTACATGACAAGCTAGAATGCAAAAGGAAGGAAAATGGTTCTACTGAACTTTCAAAAATAAAAAAAACACACAAAAAAGTCCTGTTTAGGTTACATTCTTTCATTTGTATGTCTGTATGTATGTAAGGACATTCTCCCTCCATGATTGGGAGTGGTGGCCTAGTGGTTAGAGAGCTGGGCGTTTGCATCTTGGAAAGGCAGCAAAGGTTTCCAGTTTGAAACTAAGTCTGTCTCTCTGGGTCCCTGAGCAAGACCCTTGACCACTGCTCGCTAAGCGATGGGTTAAACGCAGAGACACATTTCTTCTCTGTGGGTCTATAAAGGCAAGTATTTATGTTATGTATTTTTCTCATGGCAAAGCCGTCTACGATGTCTTCATTAACTTACACTACAAAGGTTTTTACTTTGTTTTATATGTTTGGCAGAAAAGCAGGTGAGAAATGTTTTGGGGTTTTCTTGAGGCAGGAAATGTTCTTATGAGCAGGTGCACAGAAGGCCTTGGAGATTTCCAAGATGTCTTGTGGTCTGGTTGTGTCAATGCACGGAGAACAGAAACCACATCAGTTTAAACAAATGATGCTTAAAACTGGGGATCTTTGTTTGCTATTTTAAGTTCCTTGTGACCCACCTAAACCCGGTGAACCAAATAGGAAACAAATCCTACCAGTGGATCCTATTGACACTTTTCAGTCATTGTTGGACTGCCAACAACAGTATTGTCAACAATAGGTTGAAGAATTTAAATTAAACATTGTAAAAAAAAAAGGAAAAAAAAGAAAAAAGATGAATTAGGAACCAGAGGTGATCATGTTTGATTTATTAGTTTGAGCAACAGGATCCCCAAAGAGACAGTTACCAGTATTCAAGTGTACCCATATTTTTCATGATTCATAGATTTTGAAGTTATAAAAATGCACATATTCAATTAAAAGCCAGAGAAAGTGCCTAAATCTAAAACCAGTAGTGGCTGTTTCCTTTTTAAATAGCTGTGAGCCACTTAAACCCAGCGAGCCAAATGGAAGATAAAACCCATCAGTGACTGCCGTAGATCCATCTGAGATCCGTCAGCCATTGTTGGAAATCCAGCTTTGATTGCTCAATCACAACCTCAGATCAGTCTATGATAGGCCCTTTGTGAAAGCCATTCTGATTGGCGAATCAGCCACGGGAATGAAAAACGCAGGAAATGGAGTTCTAAGCTTGGTCCATTTACGCACACACTCGCCAAACTAAAGGTTGTCCACTTCCTTCACTCAAACACACAACACAAGCATTTCTTATGCTCATGTAAGTGGAAGATTTAGGATGGATTTGTGCTCCTGATTTAACTCTTGAACATTTACTTCCACGGCCGCAGCTACCTGCACTCATACTGCTAGGAGGCACGATGCGTAAAATATTTTTTGACTATAAAGTTTTCAATTTAATATATGTACAGCCTAATTGTGATGCACAAATGTCTCACAGATGTAGTACTATGCTGGCAAGCTCAGCTCAGGATTCTGCCATACTATCATAATACTTATTATATACTATTATATTATGTTATATTATATACTAATAATTATTCTCATTATAATAGTTGTGTTGGGAACAAAACCAAGATGGCTGACTCTGGGTGTGTAGACAGTCTCTGCCTGACAGCACTGTTGCGTTAGTTATTTGGACGCATGGTGGATGCCTTCCTGGTATTTATACTGATTAGCATATGTATTTAGCTGCGGGGACAGGGCGGCCCAAGATATACATGGTGTTGAGCAACATTTCATGCAGATTAGGATGAATAAAGAAAAGGTGTGCATTGACACATCTGCGCACAATTCTATGCGTCTGACGTTTTTTTGTGTGCCGCACATTTAACAATTTTTGTCAGTGGCCTCCTGCGCTTTTATGCATGATGCCTCTGGTAAGGTGACAAAGTCAGCTGATAAAAACGTAACTTTTAAATCTTTCGTCCGGCAGCACTTTGGATATTCTCTATTTAAACAAGAGTTACAGACAAAATGCTACTTATTTGTTGGCACAGAGAGAGTGCAATGACTGGCTAAAGATTAGTGGCTATACAAGTTGGCATCTCCTTGGTAGATTCCTGTTGGCTGAAAATGGGTTATTTTGTTTGTTTTTTAGTCTGAATTGTCTGTTATCGCCTCTGTTCCAAAATCTGAAATTCCTGGACTGCCAACAGGAGCTGGAATAACTCACACTGAAGAGAGATTCTTTAAAACACAGTTTAAGATCTGTAAACCCTTTATTT
Organism: Fundulus heteroclitus; assembly: GCF_011125445.2. Lineage (NCBI taxonomy): Eukaryota > Metazoa > Chordata > Actinopteri > Cyprinodontiformes > Fundulidae > Fundulus > Fundulus heteroclitus. The sequence goes on from NC_046382.1 coordinate 36,959,304, forward strand.
TCTTTGTGAAAACATAAAAAGGCAGGATTTTAAATGTTATTTTTAAGGCGTTAAATAAGTAAAAAGGCTGCAATATGTGAACCAGTCAAACATGTTCAACTTTTAACCTTTTTGAGAAAACAAATGCACTGCCATTACACCGCTAATAATTTTAATTTTAAACTTAATCATTTAATCACATCAGTATCATAACATAAAGCAGATTTTTTTTGTTGATATTTTCTGCTATCATAACAATAATTTTCTTGATTTGACATCACTACATCAAACTATTTGCTCCATACCACCAGAAGAGCCCGACACATGCAGGTCACCGTTATGTTACCGGCTTTGAATTTAGCAGGCATCCAACACAAAGAAGCCACCTGATTGGTTGAAAAGCTTCCTTTTAGGGGGGGATCTATAAAATAATCTGCACAGAAAGTCTTTCTATTTCTTCGTCAGGCTGCAGAAGCACCGGCTTGCTTAACGCTGGGGCCACAGGAGCAAGAGGAGCAGGCACATAAATACTGTAAAAGCCAGAGCAGTCATAACAACACAGCACAGAAAGCCATTTCAGATGGATGTCTCCTTTCCAAATGAAAGGACTGATCTCTGCTTCCTTTCTGACCCTCGACACACTCTGTCTGTGCGCTTTCTTTATCCCTCAGCGTGACTCACAGCAGAGCCTTTTAAACCCCTCTCCTTCTCCTTCCCACCCTCTTCCTCAGAAGGGCTGTTTAAGGGGGAAAATGATGATGGGTGAGAAGACGGTGATGGAGGGGCACGCGAAGAGATAATGGCAGACATGAGGAAAGGGAGGAAGAGCTGGCGTTTAATCGCGTTAAAGCAGCTCCTCCACGGACAATACGGCACAGCCCTTTTCACTCTGGAAAGACACAGAGACACGTGTGCTAAGACATATATGGGTTATGCTGAAGAACTCCCCAGTTAGTCTCTAAGTGATGCAGAGTTTCAGTATTGTAAAGCACCAACCTGTCCATCTTCAGAACTTTCCCACAATTATCAGAATTTGGCTGGACAGCATCTTTCAAGAACTCAATATTTCTTTGATGGATCAAAACAATGTATCTCAATTGATTATTTCTTTTTTTGTTAATAAAAGGCCCTGATTTCTAAGTAAAGTGAAGGATGCAAAGCTCAGTGAGTCAGTCAGGTAGACTCTAGCTCCAGGTCTTCTGTCTCTGAGCTGCACACAGTCTCAGGTCATTGAGGTTGACCATCTGTTGTTCCTGTTATGGGCTCAGTATCTCCTTCACAAAGCAAATGGCATTATAATACATCCGCACTGCTTCAAACGGGAAGGTCTGCCTGTTTTTAATGCACAGCTGCAGGTTGTAAAAGATGCTGGAGTGATTTATGCTTTTACGGGATTCCCTTCAAAATACATAACTTTGAAATTAGAAATGTATTCCACCTAGTTTTTAAATGAAGAACTGCACCTATTATCTTGCATCTAACAAGCTTGTGCTGCACAGTATCTTCTGAAGTTCTTGGGTCATTAGAACCTGTGTTGCTGTTTTCTACAAACTGTTTAGACTTTCACCTTCAGGTCGCTGCTCCAGAGGGCTATTAACAAAAAGCACATGTTCCCCCGGGACTTCTCGCTGATGAAGCTCCTTACATACAGATATTCAGTAGTTAGCTGCTCCCCTGTGAAAGAAATAATAATATTTACACTGCCACAATGTTTTAGTTGGGTCTTGAATGGTGGCGCCTCCTGCTACCCTGTGTGAACCACGTAAGTTTGGCTATTTCAATAAAACTCCTTGACTTCCCATCCTGCCTTTGCTGCCATTGAGGTCAAATGGAGGCTGTTCTGTTCAATAATATCACCAAAAACACATAGCCATCGCATTCTTTGAGACTTTCTCTAATTGGACCCATTCTTTGCCATGTTGCTGATTCCTCATCAGACAGATCATGGCTTTAAAATGAGTTTCCTTTCACTGTCACACGTTTGAACCTGACCACCTGTGGTGTGTATTAATTGTTTGTGGGCCCCGATGGAGGACCAGTGAGCTGGAACAGCCTTGGTATTTGCTGAGGCGGCGGGCCATGAAATCCGCCCGCACTTGCACACGCTTCCTATCCATTTAAATAGATCTAAATAAACGACCTCACGCGGCAAGATTGGATGAGAGCACGCGCATGTGGCCCGGTCGGTTAGTCAAAGACAGACGGGTGGCTGGGATGGGAGGTAAAGTGCCAGTAAATGCAGTTTTCCCCTCCTATTTCCATAAGCATGGGAATGTGATGATGGATGGCTTGGCACTGGGAGGAAAAGGCATTGTGCATTTCTGATGGATGAAGAGATGATGTGAGCGGTGAGGCGGAACAGGAGGAGATTCCATTTCAGATCTTTCGTCATCTGATGGAAAAGCGTGCCGGTGCTCTAATATGTAGATGGAGTTTAGCTTTTATCTTTGGAGGTGATATGAGAGGTTGGGCATGAGCACAAACACACACAAGCCCCATTCACAGCCACATCCACAAGTAATCATTAGCAAACGGTGCCTCGCAAAACTAGTCATACTCTTTCATATTTAATCGCATTACAAACGCAATCGCCTGTGTGTTTTATTTTTTGATAGATGAAAACGAAGAGGTGTGCAAAAGTGTGCCGTGCTTTTCTAGTCTAGCATCGTTTCTGATGCCCCTAAGTTAAATTTAGTGCAACTAGTAGCCTTCAGTAGTAAAAAAAAAAAAGTCTATAAGAAGCTTAATTTGTTGTTTGGCACCTGCATGAAAAAATCTATGTGTGACGTAAAACGGACATTACAAGTTGCCCTGAACATACAGTGCACTGAGGTGATGCAAGACGGCATCATGCTGTGGGGTTGCCAGTGGAGAAGCTGGTCAGAGTCGATGGGATGGAGCTAATTACAGGCCAGTGCTGGACAGTAATGGGCAGTAGGCTGCAGAAGACTTCAGACTGAGGTGGAGGGTCACCTTCCTACAGGCAACGACTTCAAACACATACGTAGCCAGAGCTACAATAGAAGGGTATAGAAGAAAGATTATTCATGTTCTTTGAAAATATGTGGCAAGAAATTAATGTTCGCTGATGTGTACTATCCAGTTTCACTGAGTTTGAGCTATTTTAACAAGAATGGGAAATAATTTCAGCGTCTAGATGTTCAAAGCTGGTAAAGACACCCCCCCCCCCCCCCACCCCCCCTCAAAGACCTGCAGCCATAATCACAGATTCTACAAGCTAAACACAAAGGAACACCACACTTTTCAGATTTTTTTTAAAAATCTTTTACTCCTTTTATTTTTTTTAACTGTGTAGAATTTCCCTTCTATTTCATCATTGGATATTCCTTAGGGGTCCAATCATATGGGAGAGGGCATTTACACATTTGTTTAGATATGTGGAAACTATGAATCATTTCCTCCCGCTTCATGATAATGCAATGCTTTGTGTTTTTTTTTTATGACATATAGACCCAATAAAATACATTGAAGTTTGTCGTTGCGAGATGACAAGCTGTGAAAAAGTTAAATAGATGTAAATTTTTTCCCAACTCCCTGTATAAAAACAACGGGTTGAAATATGGCTTCCAAAAACAGAGTGTTTGGCATCCAAGTATTCACTGCCCTGGCTTCTTTTTAACCCAATCTGCTACATTCTATTCTGTAATTTAAATGTTTTTGTTATCTTATTTTATGTGATGGATAAGCACAAAATAGTCTAAGTTGGTGAAGTGAGATGAGAAAAAATACACAAAACAAGAAATAAAAAAAATAATTAAAAACTGATATTCACATTGGCTATGAAGCTCCTAATAAGTTCCAGTGCAACTGGTCTAGTTACCTTTAAAAGTGACATAATCAGTGAAATGAAGTCCGCCTGTGTGCAATCTAAGTGTCACATGATCTGTCAGTAGAATCACACCTTTCCTGAACGGCCGCAGAGGCTGTAACACCACAAAGCAGGACACATCACACCATGAAGATCAAGGAGCTCTCCAAACAAGTCAGGGACAAAGTTGTTCAGAAGTACAAGTCAGGGCGGGGTTACAAAAAATATCCAAAACTCTGATGTTCCCCCAGAGCAACATCAGGTCTGTCATCTTCAAATGGAATCATTTTGCGAGGCACTGAAGGCTATGACCCCATCAACGAGCCTCTTATGATGAGTAACCTAAACAGATATATGACAAATCTGACATCTTTACTGACAGATGTGACTGTTTTTTTCTGATGGCAGAGGACTTCTTGCCCTTATCTAGCCAGAGCTGAAATCATCCTCAGGCAACAAACCATCAGTCATCTGATGACCATCAGCCCCATTTGCTCACTGAATATGCACCCTCAAACAAGCTGCGTATTAGGAAGGGGAAAAAAGTTGGAGCAATTTCCCACCTGGAATTTCATTCGGAGTTTTATATTCTGATTTCAGATCAGACAAACCTTTGTTTATATCACAGTACAGGTTATCGGTAAATGCATTCTACGCTATACATAGAGCATTTGTCAGAGTCATACTTTGATATCAGATTACATTTAAAGAGAAGTCAGTGATGCGATTCATCCCTCCTAAGAGTGGATACCCACTGTCATTTTTATTAGCATTTCAGATCAGACAAATCTTTTAGATCAGCCTTTCTATGAACCGTTTTTATCAGAACGGATAATAATAAGAATGGCCGGCTGGGTTCAGTCAGGTATACTTTTGTTTTAAAAGGGAAATATTTTTCTTCAGTGCCTACAGGTTTTAGACCTTTATTGGAGGCCTTAATGTAGACCTGTCCTAGCTTGTTCAACTCAGGACCTCTTGCTTGCTGTTTAAGCCATTTTACCAGTTGATAGACATGCCCTGAGCAGCAATAGTCTGCTATATATTTCATAGAAACCTAAACAGAAAGGAGCTGCTGCTGTATGACTGGGAAGTTCTATTTAGAAGCTACGAAATGTAACGATTTAACATTAACAGGCAATGTCATTTTATAACGCTTTTATTTTGATCCCAAATTTGGGTCTTTGGCCCAGGAACTGCTTTTACCATAGAACTACACAGACGACTGTCAAATGTCAGCCTCCACAATACAACCACAGGAGGCTTTATCCTAGAATATCTACAGAAGCACCCATCCCAAAGCATTTTATCAGCCTATTCACTCTGTTCTTTTATTCATCGTTCTATTTCTCTTCCTGGAAGGGAAGCACTGTTGGTGGAAGGTCTAAAACGCCCTGGAGGGGATGGAGAGATTTTCAGGTGTCAAGGGGAAGAGAGGAAGTGTCAGAGAGGGATGTGAATAATAGATCAGACAGCGGGAAGGGATAGAGTCCAGAGTCAGGGAGAGAGAAAGAGGAGATGTTAAAGGTGGAAACGAGGAATCAGCAAGAGGACAGAAAGTCCAATAGCGAAGATGCCAAAGTGATTTGTAAGGCGAAGGAATGGAAGATCATTTACTTGAAGGGCAAAGGTGTCATGAAAACACAACATCTGTCCGTCCATCCAGTCATCCATCTGTTCTGCCCTCCTTTCGTGCCTCTTTCTTGCCCCCAGCGGTCAGGAGTTGTTGCATAAGCCGCTGATTCATCTTTTATTGAGACTTTTGTCTGCTATAAATATGTCTGCCTCGTTCTGTGGAGTTTGAAAATATGTAATTCTAGCAAAATGAAACGCAGAAAACCCACAACAACATTAAACGACAAACAATTTTTGCAGTTAGTAGAGAGGACACAACCTCTGGTAGGATGAAAATAAGCCTTATTAAAACATCTAAACTGTTGCCATATATTTCTTAAACATGTTCCTTTTCATTACAGCTCCTTGAAAAAGTATTTACGCATATTTTATCCTGTTATAGCTACATGTTTCAGTATATTTTATTGGGAGTTTATGTGACAGACCAACACAAAGTAGTATATGATTATTAAGTGGAAGGAAAGGGGTCCATCCTTTTCAGGATTGTTTTCAACTCTGATAGCCCTAAATAGAATCAAGTTTAACTGACTGCAAAGACGTATAAATAAATAGACCAACTGAGTTAACTTTGAGTCCAGAATAAGTGCAACTGTTCTGTGAAGGCCTCCAAGGTTTGCTAGAGAACAGGGAGAAAGTTGGGGAGAGGTTTTGAAGCAGAGTCAGGTAAAATAAAGCATGCATATATATATATATATATATATATATATATATATATATATATATATATATATATATAGCAAAAGTTTTGAACATCTGACAGAGAGCTGTTCAATCTTATGGCTTTTGAAAGAGGAAGAGGTGTAGTGATAAACTAACAATCTGCATTGTCCTGAACACAACATCCTCATGGTAAGACATGGGAGTGGCAGCATCATGTTGTAAAGTGTTTTTCTCCAGTAGGGAAAGGGAAGCTGGAAATGGATGAAACTCAATACTCAATAATCATGGGGGCAAGACTCTGGGCTTGAGGTTCGTCCTCTGGCCAGACAATGGCGTTAGACGTACAGCCATAATAGAAGGAGCCACAATAGATAGACTCGGATCAAAGCTCTTCTGTGTGTCATAATGACCGGCCTAGTCAAAGTCCAAACCCAGCTGAGAATCTGTGGTAAGACTTGAGAGCTGATGTTCACAAACACTCTCCATCCAACCCGACGGAGTTTAGTTTGAGCTACAGTCTCTTGCATAAGGGAATGGGCAAAAAGTTTGGTCTCTAGACAAGGAAAATGGAAGCGATATGCCCCAAAAGACCTGCAGCTGTAACTGCAGCAAAAAGTGGTTCTGCAAAATACAGAAAGTAACGCACACCAAGCTGTTCTGATTCTTATTTGTAGAAAGCCATCAAACTATGTATTATTTTCTTTCCACTTCGCAGTTAGGCTCTGCTTTCTGTTGGTCAGTCACATAAAGTCCTAACAAAAGAGAGCATAAGGGTTCAATGATTTGATGAGACAAATTGTGAAAATGTTTAGCTAAATACCTTCGCAGGGCTTTATAAGATGATGTCTATATTCTTATTTCAGAGTTTGAGCTGACTGTGCAAATGTAAGTGTTTCCATTTAGTTATACAATCTTTTCTTCTCTGAAAAAGGAGTCCAAGAGGACAATGCTTTAGGTTTCAGTGCAGGATTATTCCAAAGTAATCATTTGTATCTAAAAACAACAAAAAAAAAAAAAAACAATAGAACTCAGTGGTTTGAAAACATGATGACATAAAAGGCTAAATATCCTATTTTTATATGTGTCCACCCAGAATTCAAGTTCTGGCCCTTGATTTGAGATTTTTAAAACTGTACAAAAAAAGCACATAGAAGAATTATGACCTACTATTTAACTTTTTGTCACACACTCTGAGGTAAGATCTGTTACATTTTACAGCAAATTGCTGTAAAATTAGACTCTTTGAAGTCTCGTGTTCTTTCTTTTACACTACTTCTCAGACGAGGCCGTCTGTCAGCTTTCTCCAACTCTAAATGAATCACAGTAAGTGTCATTCAGACAAAAAAAAAAGACACACACACACACCTTCCTCTTAGTATCTGTAGAGGAAATGATACATCCTGTAACCTCAGGAGACAAATTAATGCACAAACACTAAATAAAAAAAACACAATAAGGAGGACTTGTGCTTTACCTGAGCAGATCAATTTCATCAGCATGAACCCCCTTCACTGTGTTTCCTCTTGCAGCATCTCAACAGGCAGGGAGCCAACTCGAACTGCTCTCGGCCACACAGCGCTGCCGCTGTATACGTGACTGCAGGGACAGAGAGAGAGAGAGAGAGAGAGAGAGAGAGGAAGAGGAAGGGAAAAGGGATCAGCGGTACATTGGGGAAATAACAAAAAGTGAGGTGCAGGCCCAGAGACAGCGCACACAGACATCAAACAGCAGGTGGGTCGACAGCGAAGGAGAGCAATAAATGAAGGAAAGTGAGGAGAAGCTGTGCTGTTTCACTCAGAGGGAGGGAAGCAGCAGAGACAGATGCAAGAGTCACAACATCCAAGCCTGGCTGTTTATAAAGCCCCGGGCAGTGTGTGTGTGTGTGTGTGTGTGTGTGTGTGTGTGTGTGTGTGTGTGTGTGTGTGTGCAGGTGTGTGTGAGAGGCAGTCCAGTGGTCGCCTACACCTCTGTGACCGTGTGTGTGTGTGTGTGTGTGTGTGTGTGTGTGTGTGTGTTGCTCTTTCCGGAACATGGCCAAAGGGTTGAAATGTTCCAATCGATACCTCAAACACAGACACATACGCACATCTGATGCTGTTTTACTACCGTGGAGCAACGCTTGAGGTCACGACTACAACTTCTCCTACTAAAAGGTAAAGGCAAAAGTTATTACTTTTAATATTAATGTTTCATACAACTAATGATTTTAGACCAATGATTCATTTTGAAATTATTTTCTTCTGTGTGTTAAGCAGGTCATTCTTTTTTTTTTTTTGATTTCCAAGCTCAGTTTACTAGGCTTTTTATTTGTGCAGTATTTAATGAGGCTTTATTGTTTACTTCTGTTTGTTCAACTGATGCTACTTTTCAGCTGGGACACCCCATTGTATAACTGGAGTCTTTTAAAATGTTCTAACATTTAAACTAAGATATGTATGTATGGGCCTCAGCACGCTCCAGCTTTTTTGGTAACATTGTAGGAAAAGACTTGAAATAAACAAATCTTTTACTGGCATTGCATAAACTCATGCTGGAAAGTTAAAAAAAAAAAAAAAATCCAACATTGAGATCATTTATTTTATGAGTGAAAAAACTGTATGTAAAAAAAAAGAATAGACTTTTTATGAAATTGCTAAAGCTACACGTGTTTGCGCAAATGTGTATGTTTTTTTTATCTATATAAGGTGGAACTGCAACGCTTTGGTCTGAATTCTTCGTCAGTGAAGATTAAGAGACCCCCAACCCATTATCAGCAGCCTGTGACACCGCGTCTTTTTCACACCGTTTTGTTGCTGTCCTTTGCACCCCGCTCCCCACCATCCCCTACAACGTTCCACTCCACCCCCTTCGCAAATGTTTTTGTAGTTTAAAGACCAATTTACTATTATTTAGTGCAAGAGAAACTTTTTATTCCCATATGTATGAATAAAAATATCAGCGGAATACTTTCCATTCAGCCTTACATGTTTGAGTCAGACCCTGAGAGAAAGAGAAAACAACGCTGCTTAAATCGGCACTACAGTTGTGCTCTCAAGAAACTATAAGCGAGCACACGGCAAGCGTTATGATATCTAAAATAAAGTCTTTTGAAATTTCAGAGTAATCAGCAGCTTCCTTCTTTGCTGATTCCTTCGTTTCCATACTCAGAAGGAACTGAGCCGTCGACCAGATGAAGTCTCCGGACAGATTCCTCCTTATTACTGGCTAAATTTACTAAAGCATTAATTCTTGAAGGGCTTTGCGCAAACAAGGAAGAGTTTCCCCACTGATGCGGGTACATTCCCATTAAAAAAAAAAAAAAAAAGAGTTTAACCAGGCACTTTAACAAGGTTCTAATAATGGGGGCTGAAAGAGTGACTTGTGTGGGTTAATAAACTCAACAACCGACATGTAGACTTGTCCACTGACATCTTAGGCATCCTTTAGTTTGGACTATAAAATCGAAGGACTAAACATGGCGGAAAAGTGGTGGGACGCCTATTACCTCATTTAAACATTCTGCAAAAAGAGCTGAAAACGTAACAAGAAACAATCAGAACCATTGGAAAAATATGACCCAAAAAGAATCTAAAGATCTCTAAACAATCCTTTGGAAGACTAAACTCAACTTTTCAGTACTTCCAGAGGCCCCACGCACACAACAAAATGGGCCGAAAAAGTGAAGTTTGCATGTTATGTCCCATTTAATAAACTTTTATAGGGCCACAATTGAAAGCATCCTGTGTCTCAGCATGACGGTATGATACGGGAGCTGTACGACACAGGAGAGAAAAGACTCAGCACAGGTGGTGAGATCAGCACAGGGGATTGTGGGATGCCATCTGCAAGACCTAGACACTGTTTATGCTATAAGAGTCCAGAAAAGGGCCAGACGTATAGCTACAGATCCCACCTGCCTGAGCCACGCACTGTTTGCCCCACTTCATCATGTAACTGATTCAGGAACATTAAATTAAAAACTAAGAGACTTCTTCCCCAAAGCTTTGAGGACAATCACCCCTTGCTGAGAATCAATAAACCACCAGCCCAGTTCATAGTGCCTTGCATATTTAGAAACACACTACTGGTCCCACAGGTTTTTGATCCGACTGATCATTTTTAAACTGCCTCCTATGTGGTTATGTCTATTTGTCCACTTTTAGCTTCTCGGGGAGTGTTTGTTTGGACATCCATGCAATCTGCACAGTTTTTACATCACTCTGAGAAACGACTGCTACTTCCCTTCTTTTTAACTTGAACATCTCATTATCATCTGAACATGCAGTATTATCTATTAACGATAGCAGATAATGTATCCCCCTCTGACACATCTTTCTCCTCTGTTGTATAGCTTATCCTCAAATTTAGCTTTTTTCACTTTGTGTTTTTGCGTTTCTGAGGGTCTTTTCTGGCAATGCTCATTCTTCATTTTTCCATGGATGTTTTTGATTTATGTCTGTGTATTATGCGCGTATTAAGAGCCAACGTCTCACCAAAGTTCCCTTAAACCTGCAGATGACAATAAAGATTCTTTAATCTTTAAGTAGTGGGGAAAACATGTGAGTGGCATAAGAGATAGCAAGCTGTATCAGGTGAGCTAAATGAGTTGGGATGCAAGGTGGCGGAGCGTGGGAAACAGGAAGAGAAAGTCTAATTAACATGAATGGAACTGATAGAAAATACAAGAAAACCCGAGCATACAAAGAACAAGGGTATAAACTGTGAGACCTAAGAAAAAAAAAATAAAAAATAATGAGCACAGAGAGCCAAGAACACAAAACCCCAAAAGTCGTCAACATCATGAAAGTGACGCATGATTTTTCCAGACTTAGACAAACACATTTCCCGTTGACAAAGACAACTTGTCAACTTAGTCACTGTTGAGTCAATGCTGCAGGATATCACACACTCTAGCTGTGAAAAAATATAAAGACGATTATAATATGCACACTCACCCTCCTAAGATATTGTATCTGTGTGTGTGTGTGTCTTTGCGCAAGCGTACATTTGTGACTTGAAACTACAATCCATTCTGCACCGTTGTTACATAACTGTCCCAGCCTCACACAGACACTCTGGCAGCTCAGCTGAACCATCTTCCCTTTCTACTCACACACACACACACACACACACACACACACACACACACACACACACACACACACACACACACACACACACACACACACACACACACGTACTGTGGGATGTCAACACCCCGGTTCTCTTACAGTTCAGTGTTTGTGTGTCATTGTGAGAGGCAGAACAGAACTCGCGGGATTAGTGTCATCTCTGCACTCCACAAAAGAACTGACGCTAACAGAAGAGCTGTGAGACTAGTGAGGACAAAACCACACAGCGCGGCTAACAGTCAAATAACAGCAAATACTTTCATTTATGGGATTAGTTTGCATTTATATTGAAAATTCCCCTAAAATGGATGAATCTTTTGAAGTTTTGAAGTCTATAAATCAACCCTTTTAAGTGAATAGATTTTAATTTTACACTGACACATTAGATATATATATATATTTTTTTTTTTTCTTGTTAAGTTTAGAAACAAACTAGCTTTCTTGTTACAGTAAACTGGCAATTGGTTTTTCACAGATTATTTTGATTTACACATTTTAAATGATTCTATTAGAAATGGAGCATTTTAGAGGAAATAGCTAAGAGTGTTTAAGGCAGAGCTCTCTTCAAAAACCTGACATACATTATTTTCTTCAGCCTTGTTAAGACTTTTAGCTTTGATCTTTTTTTTTTTTTTTAAATAACTATCTGAGTTTTCTATGGGGATTCCCCCCTTTTCTGATGAGCATGAGGGAAGAGGAGCCCACAGTATCAGTTTTTGTTTCTCAGATAAATTGCAAAATATCAACAACAAACCACATCTCAAACAAACGGTCAGCGTGACGGAAGGAAATTACGTGGAAAATAATGTCAAACTGTGAACAGCAGAACCCTGAGGGGGGCAAAGACGGATATTCTTAGTTCTGATGAGTTTTGTCAATGAGATATAAAAGGTTTCATAGAGAGAGAGATGAGCTGAGCCAATTAAATAATAACAGGGCTTATGGCTAAAAGGACAATGTATCAAATGCTTTTACATTCATTTAGCTAGAATGATAAACTCCTACTTCATTGAGGTGTTTGGTGTGACTTCTCTCTGCCTGTCACATACACACGTTGGCTCCGCTCATGACTAATTAATGAGTGTTTATCGCTGAAAAGCTTTTTAAAAGGCACTGTTATGGATGTGATTATGTTAGCATCTGTAAATGCTTTTCAGACCCTTTTACACCCAAGTTAAGGCGCGGAGTTGATAGTAGAAGGATTTTTAAACCACCGTCACTAAACTCTGAAAATCCTCCGACCTTCATTTCAGAGGTCTATTTATAGAACTACGTAGCATAATGTGAATATAGGCATAAAATAATCCATCACAGGCTTATTTAATTATTAATCTTGTAAAAATGAATGAAGTTGAAGGTGTGTTTTCATATGATTTGCATTAGCTTGTACAAAAACAAACTATATACAAGCTACAAATGTCAAGAAACGCTCTGGATGAAAGACATCGGTATCAGCAGTTTTTCAAATTCAGATAATAGATTCAGATCAGAACCCAAGATTCTTGGATCTTTCTTGCCAAAGAGACCCATCAGTTCTGGTTTTACAAGTTGAAAATATACATAAAACTATGAGCAAGGAAGTTGTCTACATCAAAATGTTTCAGAACATTTCACACCGTATATTCGGAAGTGCTAAATTACTACAGGAGCTGTAGCGAAATATCACCACATCAAAAGCACTAAACTTTGATTGTATGAAGAAACAAAACTAAGATAACCTGATGCTACCTCAGATATGTAAATCTAATTGCCACAGGAATTGAACTCAAGAATCAAACATTATCAATGTACAATAATTTTGATTTCTTTTAAGACCTTTGGAAAGCACCATGTCCCATATCACAATTAAAAACTCACAGCCCTCTCTTTCCAGCTATGTTGTACATTTTGCTATTCATTTTTCCTGCACTGTAGAGAGGGATAGAATTGAAATTAATTTCTGTTTATTTTTGCACTGCCAAATTACAGCAGCACTTATTTCAAGGCACTTTTCAAGACAATTGAAAAACACCTATCCATCCACTGTCTATACCAGTGCTTTTCAATTCAAGTTCCACTGTCCTCCACAAACCTGTCTTAAATAGGTGATGAAGATGCCTCTGTAGCTCTTGAGGGCTGCAGAGGAAGTCATGCAATCACTTGATTCAGGAGTGCTGGAGCAGAGACGCATCTAAAACATGTAGGACAGTGGGTCCTGAGGACTGGAATTGAAAGCCACTGGCCTACCTGCTTTTCCATGCAGGGTCGCTGGTGCCCATCTCCAGCTGACAGTGGGCGAGAGACTAGAGAGGTCGGCAGTCTGTCACAGGGCATCACATAGATAAACAGATTGAAAAACACTTATGGAATAATCCAAATCATCCCAAATATCAATCCAATGCATTCCAACACAATGCAGTATGGCCACCTATAGTCACATTCAGATCCAATCACACCCAGAACAGTTCACCTTTAATTACAGTATTTTAAAATGAAAGTCTATCGATTACATAAAGCCAGCTGGCAAAAAAAAAGTTATTTTAATGTTGCCAAGTGGCATCAAAAGCCATCTATACAAGACAAACTGCAAGAATTTAAATGGGTCCAGATTTAATTCAAATCAGTGTTAAATGATTCAATAACAATGTAAAACTAAAGTCTGATTTGGAGTTGAAATTGAACATCTGAGATGACTCGTGATGCAGTGTGGTTACAATTCACCACTTTACCATCTGCGTCGCCAATTTCCCCTGTCTCCAAAACTAGCGTATGTGAACCTATATATGTGCGTTTAACTTCCTGCAATTACACAAAACATGGAACTAGTTCACAGTATTCTAACTGTTAATTGTTTATATCTGTTCATCGTTCAACAAAAATAACTCCCAAGGATTAGATGTGTGGCTAATATGCAAAGATTCCAGCTCCATCTAAAATCATTTGGCTCACACACTGTGAAAAAAATTAAACAGGCAATTTCTAAAAACCATGTGAAAATGTTCTTGATTAGAAACCTATGAGGACGATCACTAAGCCAAACTGGCTTGCTTTATAGCTGCACAGGATTCACAATGCAGTTTGCTCTAGATACGTGCAGCAGCAATCATGGCTATCAAGTAGAGCAAATAAATGCAATTTGCATTTTATTCTATCAGTTGTTCTTTCTTCAGCCCAAAACAGTGTATTTTCCAGTTCTATTTATTTTCATCAACTATTCTGGGTTTCTCTTTTTTTATGTCTCAAATTTGCATAGTTTTTGATGGGTTTGTGTAAATGACAAAAAATATGTCCAGATTTTCTGTCAGGTCAGTGTAATGTGTTGTATTGTTTTCTTTAAGTGACACGATCAGTGTCCATTTCAGCATTTTTGTGATATTGACTCCCATTCAAAATGTTCTATATATACTACTATACACTACTAATATACTACTGCCACTTACTTTTGAGATTTTTTTCTTCTGTTTTCCATTTTTCTAATAAAAAAGCAGAAAGCGACAGCAATAGATATTTTACTTGGTGGAAATAAGTGGTTAGAATCTAATGAATAGTTGTTGTGTATGGACTGAAGTTATTGATCATAAACTTTAAAAAAACAGAATGTTTATTATAATCTATGAAAGAACATGTTTTGCATCCCAATAACAAAGGTGGATCACAAACTGAAGGGAGTTCCCTAGAGCCAACAGAGAACTGACCTGACCTGATGAGGCGTTCCTAAAAAGTTTGAGAACAGCATCTGACTGCAGGAAGAACGTTGCAAATACGATGCTGCAGATAGTGAGACTGCGGAATGACGCTTCCTTTAACTATTAACTATTTTTAGAGAATAAAAACCATTGATTGGAGTTAAAATATTTTTGGATAGCAAAATTATAGGTACTCATTGGATGTAGTTTTTATTTTCTCAGCTGCGTCTTGCATAGAAATGAGGAGTCATTTGCTCTGGCTGTCATTTACATAACTACACAAATATAGGTGGTTTTCCCTTGAATGGATGCATAACAACTAATTTACATGTGAGCAATCTAAGTCAGCCCAGAGTGATTTTTGGAGCAGTCTTTTTTTAGAAATTGAAGCACATGCAAATGTTTAACACCTGCAAATGGCTTTGTTCATCTGCCCCTGAACGTAACAGTCTGACATTTTAACAGACAGAAATGATCTCAGAGTAACTTTCAGGAAAAACAAACAAACAGCCGGTTTCTTTTTACTACTCAGTATGTATGCATTGCCACAGCAACATGAGATGTTCAGCCGTAAACACTGTGCAGATTAGATTTGTCACCTTATTAGACAAATTACGATAATGATGGCAAAGAAAAGGAGCAGAAATTGAGAGACATCGGCAGTTAGAGAAAGAGAAACTGAGGGAATCGGGTATCACATGAAGCCGCCACACCACTTTATCATTCTTTCAACTCTCTTCCTGGTATTCCCTCTCTCCGATTCTCTCCACTGTCCCTCTGTCCCTCCTCTCATCCATCTTTTCCTTGCTCTCTCTGACAGTCCATTAGGCCCACACAGCCCTGTCATCCATTCAAGCTGTCAGTCCTGAGTGCGGCACAGATCTCAGAGCGGCTCTCTGTTTGTAGCCGGGCAGGCAGGAACAGCGGCTGGAGCCCCAGCGCCTTGGATAACAGCCCCAGAGTTCAGTTTTCTTGGCAGCTGGGTCACAGGGTTAAACGCCACAGTTAGAGGATCAGATTTTTTGGCCTTTTATGGAACAGACTTTCACACATTTATAGCATTGCACAAATAAATAAAACCAACCCTAATTTATTAAGTCAATATTTCCTATAGGCCTAATCTTGTTCTTGTTTAACAGTTCTCCAGCCTCTTGAGGGATGCAGACCCTCAAGAGGCTGATCTTCAACCATCTTTACCCCCTGTTGAGGTCTTCAATGGATCCACTGCATACCAGCCTGGCATTCGGGTGGATGTGCCACCATCTACCTGCTGGTTCTGGTCCACCTGGAGGAACCTGCAGGCACCATGAGGATCATATTATTTGATTTCTCCAGTGCTTTCAACACCATCCAACCGCGACTCCTGGATGACAAGCTGGAGCCCTCAGGAGTGGATCACCACAGTGGATAGTGGATTACCCCACTGGTCGACCGCAGCATGTGAGGACATGGGGCTGTGCTTCTGATGGGCTGATCTGCAGGACAGGAGCACCGCAGAGAACTCTGCCGTTCACTCTGTACACTGCAGACTTTTCCATCAGCTCACCAGGCTGCCACCTTCAGAAGTTCTTTATTGACTCTGCCATTGTCGGACTCACGACAGATGAGTGCAGACAGTGGATACAGGGATTTACCATTAGGCGAAACTAGGCAGTTATCAAGGGCCCCCAAGTTCCTGGGGGCCCCTAATTATCCAGCCAGGCTTTGATAATGATGTTGTTCCACCAGACTGAGAGAGTCCAGCATCATCCACTCTGCTGGTAAGGAGTCAGCACAGTTTACTTCCTGAAGATGACCCAGCTCTGGCCAATCAGCTGTCTGATCATGCACGCTGCTCAATAGTACTGAGAGGACTGCTCCAGGTGAAGAAAAGGATCTTGCCAAGAAATAGAGACAGGTGTTGATTTACTTCCAGCTATTATTTCATTCAAATGAGAAATGGAGAACAGATAAGCAGATCATGGCTTGTCTACTAGAAAAAGGGACAAAAGAAAACATAGAGGAAAACAACAAGAAAAGGGATAAGAGAGGAACAAAAGGTAGAAAAAATAATGTATGTCTATTTTATAAAAATTTCTGTATCTGTATAATGGGTCTGTTTTATGTGTTGTCTTCACAATTCAGAGGGCCCCATGCCTTTCTTTGCGTAGGGCCCCAAATTTCCTAAATCCGCCCCTGAGTGGATACAGAGCTTTGTAGACTGATGCCAACATAACTACCTCATGCTAAATGCTACAAATGCTACAGTCCTCAGCACTCTCCTCTCTCAGCTGCTCCACATTCCCCCTGATTAGCTCACTTGGATCAAATGTCATCCTACACTCCTCCCTCAGTATGTAATGTCCCTGGTTTTCATTGTTCTTTACTGGTTCCTACCAACACACTACCTATGCTCCATGTCCTGCTCTTTCTGTGATCCATCTTTAAATTATCCTTTTTGCATTTTTATCAAAGAATTTGTGCCACAGTCAGTCAGCGCTTAGGTCCTTTATTAACCCCACACATTACAGATTTCTTCCCTCTCATTTTCTGTCCCAACCTTGAACCTCACAATGACGTAGTTATTTTACTCGCTGTGCTTAGAAATGTTAGAAAATGGGTGAGTGGAGGACAAACGAAGGGTAACAGGATGGTTTTGTAAAACAGAACCTAAAAGGCATGTCTGTAAGATGGGGGGGGGGGGGGGGGGGGGGGGGGTCCAGTTAAGACCTAAAAAGTACATGAGAGGTCCATCTCTCTGTTGATTATCTACTGTACAGTAGCTCTTTGGGAAGCATTATGCTGCTAGCAGAATAACACTGTGCTTCATGACTGTCAAACTGGATTAACTTTTTAATTAGTTTAGTTCTGAGCTGCTAGTAAATCAGTTCCTGTAGATCTAAAATTGGCTCTTTGCTAAACTATTATGTGGAACATATCACTGGTTCATCGTTTGTGTTTAGCAGCCTTATTTATACACAAGTGATTCATAGGCCAGAATATAGTGGCTTCATTAGCAAGTAAAAAAAAACCGTGAAACTAGTCAGGAACATAAACTGAATTAAACATAATATAAAAATTATTGATTTTAAATGCTGAAAAATCTAAAACATTTCATTTTATTTCCCTTCGAATTGATGTTTCCTTTGAGAATATACCCTTAATTAAAATTGCCCAACTCTCGAACTAGTCAGTAGTTACAAGCACTGGGGATAATTATTGATGTGAAGTTTCTTTTAAAGTTCGTCTTAAACATTTGATCTCCAAATTAGGGATGAAGCTCGCTTTCTTTTACAGAAACAAGTCATGTTTCTCCTTCAGAGCTCGGAAGCTTCTGATAACAGCCACTGTTGTGCTTATGTCGATGTTGTGTATAAGTGTGCTTCAACCAGTTGCCCACGGTGCTTGACTCTGATGTACCACAGTGCTCTGAGATTCATCACTGGTTGTAGCTGCTTCACCCACCACTGTGAGCTCTGTGCTAAAGCTAGCATGCCTTCCATGAATGTAAGGCAGCAATCACACTGGATGACTCTGGTTTTGCAACCTTATTGGCTTGGTTCGTACTTATTTATGTACTTTCCTTCAGAGAACTGAAAGCTGTTAAGCCTTACTATTAAATTACATTTTAGTATTTCTCTGCACCTCCGTTTCTCAGCCCCCTCTGCCTGGAACGCCCTCAAATCAATTATTTCAGTGAAACCTGTAAGAACTGGGTTCGCTGAAAGCCCTCCGGTACCAGATGTCAGCCAGGAAGTTAAAGCTCGGCTGCAAATTGTTCTTTCAAATGGACAATGACTCGGTCAAGTTAGTTACAAATTGGCTTAAGGCAAGTTCAGTTTATACGTTGTCAACTTATAACTTGGTTTATAAGTTGTCAAGTTAAACCATCATAGATTAATTAAGTGGGCTAAACTTAATCCAATTGAAGCAATTCAATTCACAGTTTTAGTTGCATTCTCTTTTTAGCATACACTGAGAGAAGCTTGTTGAAAGGACACCTCAAGTCAGACCGTTTAAAAAACAATGCTTTTAAAATGGGAATGTTTTTGAATCTTTGGCTTAAGTAAATAAAAAAAATACATAAAAATGTCCTTCAATTATTATTCTGGTACTTAGCAAATGTAAATAATTTGGTAACCCTAACTGACCTAAAACCAGAAAGGTTTAGTCTGATTTAATGTCAGACATGGAGGGGAAAAGGGTTATGTGTCTTAGAAGAATTTATCAGCAGTGTTAAAGTGTCTTATAGTTAAACTAAGAGGTCATGATCTGTCTTAGTTTATTGAATTTTCTTGAACATGAGTCACAGTCTAAGTGTCAGACTGGTGTCGAAGGGCTTTTTGATACTTCGACCTTCGCAGCTGACTGGAGAGGCACCTCTCAGATAACCCGTGGCAAGGCTTTAATACTCTCTGTGGAATTCAACCCTACAAGCTGCATGCAGTCTTTGAGATGTGAGAATATAAGAATCACAGATAAAACAAATCTTCTTGTCTTGCTTGGGCCTTTTTATGATCTACCTACAGAGTACTCTGTGATTTCTGTTGAGATCTTCTTTCAAAATGTCGTTTTTTTTTTTTAAAGTTATGAAACAAAATATTTTTCAGCAACTGTATGATCACTATAATGTAACATGGGTGATGGAGTTGGTGGTTGTCTTGCTGTGGCGCTGTGTGTGTGTGTGTGTGTGTGTGTGTGTAGGGTTGTGAGGCTACTGCACTTCACTGCTGAGCCAAGCCGTGTGGGAGGATAGCAGAGCGAGAGAAGAGATGAGGTGCTCCAAAAAAATAAAAAATAAAAATATAAACTCACTACAACTCGCCTACAACACGCCTATAGGGAGCTCCGTTGTCTTTGTGTTGGCCAACAGCGAATTTGCCTTGAGTTTAATTGCTTCCTCTGGTGTGTATATGTTTGTTCTTGGCACTCTTGCTGCGGTAAAATAAAACAGCGACTGTGGGTGGATTTCTGGTGAGCGGGGATTTAATACTCATAAAATTGTCCCATTGTAAGAATATTCATACCTTTTCCACCTTTTCGCCACACTGCAACCACAAACTGAATGTATTTTGTTGGGATTTCCATGCTACAGATCCATAGGTGAGCAGAATTATCCAATGGAAGCAAAGTGAAGAGTGGTTTTCAACGACTTTTAGAAATAAAAATCTGTTTGTTGCATTGCAGTTGAGCCCCGTTTACCCCGACACCCCTAAATAAAACCCTGTGCAGCTACAGTAAATGCATCCAGGAGTCCCCAAATTATAAATGCAGTCCATCTATATATAATTTAACCTCAGTATGAATTCTGCCATTCTGAGGGCTGACTGGTGAACAATCAGCATCATGAAGACCAAGGTTTACAGGAGACGGGGCTTAGAGACAGCTGGCGGGAAGTCAAAGCAGTTTCAAGAATTTAATAAAACTGTCTAAATTTTTAAACATCTCACAGAGCTCTGCCGGGAGGCCCAAGGTTCAGAGTCTTCTAAAAAGAAAAGAAAATGTTTTTTGGCTAAAAGAAATACTGCAAGACACCTTAAAGACCCCTTGCTCTTGGTGTGGCAGCGTCATGGTGTGGGGACGCGTTTCTTCAGCAGGAACAGGGAATCTGGTCCGGGTTGGTGCAACGATGAATGGTGCTAAAAATATACAGGTTAATCCTGGAAGAAAACCTGTGAGAGACCGCAGTGTAAACGTTTAGATCAAGACATATCCAGGTGTTAGAATGGCCTAGTCAAAGCCTAGATCCAAATCCAAACCTCAAAAATGTATGTTTTCATTAGGAAATTGGCAAAAATGTAATTCTCCAGGTTAGCACAGGGAAAAGAGACAGACGGCAGTAGACTTGGAGCAATAACTCATTAGGAAAAGTCCTAATCTTTCAAATTGATATATATATATATATATATATATATATATATATATATATATATATATATATATATATATATATATATATATATATATATATATATATATATTTACCATGGGTCATTTTCTTTTCACATCACAATTATGTACAGTTGGTAAGAGCACCTCTTTTGCAGGGCAGTGTGCATTTGCATCCAGCTGGAACACGGTTGAGTGAAATTAGTCCATCATTTGGACAAAAGTAGGCTACCACAAAGCACTCCTTTGAGTAAAACACCAAGAATCTTATAAAGTATTTCCAAGCAAACCTTACATAATACACATTTCCTTTCCGTGGGAGAGAGATTCGGGGTGAAGGATGTCAGCAAAAACTAACTCGGAGCCTCCGCTGCAACAATCCCTCCAGCCCACATATTCCAACACTGCGGTAGATTTTACAGCACGATCGGCAGAGAGCGTGAAAGCAGAAGCATGAAGCGACCAGCTGCTTACCTGCAGAAGAACAACCGCAGAGATGAGTGCCGGGAGTCCTGGAGGTCCTCACATCGCCGCCACCACTACCAGCAGCAGCATCAGCAGCATCAGCATCCCAGCTGGATCCCACTCCTCCCCCTTCCCCTCCTGTCCCCTGCCTCTATCCCGGGACTCGGCCCACCTCCTCAAAATAGCGCGTTGTTAAACTCACGATGGTTTACCAAAAGCGAGCAGCGCTCCGGATCCACCAAGCATCCTCCCCTCCCCTTCCCTTCCTACCGAGGCTGCGGACGGTCCCGTCCTCGCAAGCCGAGCATCGCCACCTTCCTCCCTCCCTGTCCTGCAGAGCTGTCTTCCTCCCTATTCCTCGGTCGCTGCTCCGCTCCGATCACAAGCGCTCCTCTGCGCTCCTCCTCCGCGTCCGGGTCCAGCTCAGGGTCGCTCCTATAAGCCCCGTGGTTCGGTTCGTTCTGGGCTCGGTTCTTCTCTGCAGCCCTGGGAAGTGTGTCATTCCCGGGAATCGGAGCGCACGGGGATCCGGGCCAGGCGTGTGCCGACGCGGAGACATCCAGCCAGGAAATCCCTCTCCTGCGCAGGGCACTAGCTGCACCTAGGCACGGCTTTCATGTGCTGTCAGCCCAACGTAGGCAGTCCGTTGCAATATTAATACACGCTTAAAGTCGTTTCTACTGCAGCAAATGTCGTTATGGGATACATAAAGCACACTGGGGTCTTTAAAGGGAGATTAGGAGCACTTCTATTTCTTACTTAGCCTGCATGTTAAACAACACTGCCAAACTAGATTAGAATGCCCATTATTCTTCTACTATATTCTACTCTTAATGTGATCCTAGATTTAATTGTCTTAATTGCTTTTTCTCTTTTAGTGAAAGAAAAAAAAATTGCCCAAATAGCTGATATCCAGAATCCATTTTAGCTGATAAACTCATGTGAAACTACAGCAGTTCACAGGTGTTTCAGGTGGAAGGCCCAGAAGTTAGCTTCTCATTTGGAGATCCGATAAAAAAAAATCTATTGAGCTCTACAAAGAGGCTCAAACCACATGCCAACATCAGGAGGACAATATAGAACCCCGATGCTAAGGTTGATTAGCTAAAGTCTCACTTCAGGTAAATGTTAGAAAGGTTATGGCACATAGACCCTCAGACACTCTGTAAACAAACAGCATCATTAAGAAACTCCCAGGAGAAACCCAAAAAACGGCTTCAATTAAACACGTCTTTATTTATGTACACTGGATCCTGTAGGTAAGGAGGCTCATTTTGTGGATTGAATAAGAGTAAAGATTGGGCATGGTTTTTGTTTATGTTTGCTGAATTCCTTTTCTGAATTTGATTTTTTTATATTCAATACAGAGGATAGAGGATTACTGTCATTTATGTCATTTTATGTATATTTTCTTCTTCCTTTCCTTTTGTTTCTCTGTTTGAGGTCTCACAGCAGCACCCCTCCAGCAGATGGCACCCCTGGAGCCCACTTGCTTTTATCAAAGATCACGAGAGGCCCTTTTGACCATCCATGGCGGCTCTTAATCTTTTCGGCTAAAATGATAAAGAGCCAACTAATATTTTTAATTTTGATATAACAAATGTTGCTTTTAGGGTTGTTGTTTTTTCAGTTTCTTTTTGGACTATTTGCACTTATGCCGCCTTCAGACTGAACAGGAGTTGAGTGTCAGGTGCGTCTGGCTTACGAGTTGATGGCGGACGCGCCTCTAGGAGTGCCCAGAGGTCTCGTGGCGCCTTTCGAGATGTCAAGTGGAGGACAAAGTTATGGTCGCTGTTTGTGCCCTTCTTATTATCTATGATCAGTCGAGCTATCACTAAAGTAAAGGAGCTCACCTGGAGGAGGATTAGCAAGTTGTGATCTTGGGTAAGTTATCAAATGCAGTAAATATTTCCCTGCATTCGAGGAAAAGAACAGTTCGGTCTGAATGCAGCATTAGAACAGAAAATGTAGAGCGTAAAGAGCAATATGTAGATGTTCTTCACCCTCTTACTTTTCAATCATTTTATACACACAGGAAATGGAGGACAGAGGCAGCGCGTCACCATTGGTCTTCCCATGTGAAACATGCTCTGAGAAATATGTAAGGTGTTCACGTTAGAGTAATCAACAGATTAAAAAGTAAGACTGTAAGAAAGCTAAAGTGTTGGAACAGTTAAAGTGATGATTAATAAATGTTATTCGCTATCTTATTTGGTTGATTGGCAGTGACTTGGGCCAGAAATACTTTAGATGTTTTGTCATGAGTAAGCATTTCACACAAAAAGATCACTGGTGGCACCCAGCCTCCCACTTCCATTTCCTGTCAAAAATATTCAGTGATTTCTCTATAAATAATCCAGTGCAAAAAATGATGAGTCACTGGCCTGCAGAGAGCCATAATCTAAACCATCTCTGACGCCAATAGACCAACCTGAACTGTCAGCTAAATCTTTTTACCCAACACTTGAGTTAGAATGAAAATGTCAGCCCTGTTCTTAAAGGAAGTCATTATTTTTCTGTTAATGTTCCCAAATGTGGGTATAATACCCAGAGTCCCACACTCCAAATGTAGTTTTTAGAGCACTGCTAAATTTTCAAATACATTTTTACAGGTTTTGTTCTTATTGATGGGTGGAGGTTCATTAATTCACATGGCCTGACTGTGGGAAATAATTCTCTATCACATACTGAGACCATATGTAAAAGCAAAAACAGGCAGAAACATAGAAGCCTCTGTAGTTTTTTTTATGAGTCAAAATGTCAGATGTCTTATACGTGGATTGGACCGTATTTTCGTAACAAAAGGAGACAGTGATAATACTTTGGCTCCATGCTTCTCCAAACTGTATTCAACCAAAGTTAGAGATGCCCCTTTAGAGAGAAAAGGCTTGTACAAAAAAAAAACCTTCAATGCATACATGCATCCTTTTTTAAAGTACATAGTGAGGACCGTTCCTTGACTTCCACAGACTTCCATTTATCTTTGAGCCTTTCTATGGCCTAACCCTGACCCTAGCCCTAACCCTAACCTTTACCGGTTTATACCTAACCCCAAACTAACCCTAAACCTAATTGACACTTTAGTCCTAGTCCTAAACCTAACCAGAAAAAGTAAGGAACAAAAAAAGGTCCTCACTTAACATCAAAGTCCTTACTTTACCAGAAAAATGAGCAAAACAGGTTCTCCTTCACTTCCAAGTACAAACACACACACGCGCACACACACACACACACACACACACACACACACACACACACACACACACACACACACACACACACACACACACACACACACACACACACACACACAAAATAATCCCAGTGCGACCAATTCCCTTCTCACATAATTAGTGGATAGAATCCACTTGTGTAAAATTGAATTTTTGAATTTCAGTATTACTAACAAGCAGCTGGCATTTTGCTTGGTGACAAAGTTCCAGGGACCTCAGATCGGCACATTAGGTATCTAAGCACAAATGTTACATGGTCAGCAGACTCAGCATAATTGAGGATTCATGAATTCCTTTTATGTAGCATTATGTAACGCTCAAATTACATATCCATAAAGCCTCTACCCGACGATAAACAAAGCATTTATGCAGCAATGTATCTGAACTTTGTACCAAAACAAGCTTTCAAGGCTTTCTCTCTCTTTGTATTCTTTTTTTTTATGAGCATAATAGCTCTTTAACATCTCAGAAGTCTTTTTATAAGCCATCCATTCCTATTGTGTGTTGAAAACAATCAAAGAGAAAAGTAGAAGAAATGCAGCATAAGAACATTTGAGGATCACTGTTTGAAGATTTCTAGTGAAAGTCTGAAAAAAAAGAACATTAAAAGGACCAAGCGTGCTTCACATAGTAAGTGTTGGAAAACAATAACCTCTAATGCCCCAGCTAAGCTCAAAAGTTTGTTTTTCGTCTCACTGTTAGCATAAAATGGCTTTTTTAGTGAAGTTTTCTCTTATCTTTTGTGGCTACCGCAGTAGGAGATTGTTTGTCGACTTTTCCTTATGTTGAACAAAGACTCCTGCTGAGGAGAGACTTGTCAGGATCTGATGTACAGTAAAGTATATCAATTATTTGATCCATTATCAAATTCACCTGATCTTGCATGTTTGTCACACTTAAAGGTTTTAGATCAGTTTTTAACAGCAGACAAAGATAACCTGAGTGACTACAATAGCTGTTTTCTAATTAGGATTTTAATTATTAGGGGAAAAACTAAATCAAAACCTAATAACTGGTTGTCCTGGTCTTGGCAGCAACTACTGCCATCAAACGTTTAGGATAACTGGCATCGAATGTTTGACATCTCTGAGGAGGAATTTATTCCCACTTGACTTGGCAGATTTTTTTTAATTCAGCCATGATGAACGTTTTCTGAAGAAATGACCTACATCAGAATTTAGTCTGAACTTTTACTTGGCTACCCCAAAACACTTTTCTTGAGTCATTCAGGGGTGAACTGTACCGGTGGGTTTTGGATCATTGTGTTGCACTTTAACTTGAGGTCAATGGGTCCTATAACTTTAAAGATGTGATTGGTGTTTTCCAAAATATTGCACTTAATGTCAAATGGTGAGGGTTAGGAGTAAGGCCAAATGAGATACAGGATATCCTTTGTGGCACAATGACTAGAAGGCTTTAATAATAACAAAAAAAGGCAAAGTCTCAAAGAATGGCACGTGGAGAACTGGATGTGGAGAATGGGCAGAAAAACGGG
Source organism: Fundulus heteroclitus (assembly GCF_011125445.2). Taxonomy (NCBI): domain Eukaryota; kingdom Metazoa; phylum Chordata; class Actinopteri; order Cyprinodontiformes; family Fundulidae; genus Fundulus; species Fundulus heteroclitus. Next base: position 36,985,241 of record NC_046382.1, read on the forward strand.
CAGAAAAACAGAAAGGTCACAAGCATCATCATGGAATACAGAGCAGAACATATGGGGCATTCAGCCTGGAAACAATGAGATCTAATGAGTACTGTGTAGGCCTACTGAGAGACAGGAGGAGAATGACATTTGAAGAGTAAATCAGGAAATAATGTGAAGCGGCTGGGACAGAAGAAGCACAGGGAAACTGACGAAGGGGGACTAATAAACATAAATAGGGGGAACTGAGATACAAAGAAAATATTTCAGTCTGAAAAACTCACACAGAAAGAAAAACACAATTAGAAGAATTTTATTGATACAATTATTTTAAGACTTTGGCAGAAACAGACCTTGACAGGAAACATTAGCGCTGAATTATACTTTAATATGCATAAGCAGGCGTATGAGAACAGGGATGTTTCCCCCCAGGCCTGAAACTGGTGGTGGAGTGGAGATAGACGAAGTTGGTTCAGTCCATAGACACTGGTTGGCGAGACGATCTGCTTGAGCTGTATTGGTGAGATCCAGTAGACTGCGAGAGCTGATACCAGTGCTTCACTCAGGGACCCAGAAAGATAGATGTCCAGCTTGGATAAACACAGGTTTGCATGAACCCGTCCATGATGAGCAAGCATGAAGCGACAGTGGAGAGGAAAAACTCCCCTTTGGGAAGAAACCTTTGGCAGAACCAGGCTCAACATGGCGGTCTTCTGCCAGATGGAGCTTGGCTACTACGGTGGAGAAGGGGATGGAGGTGGGTTGAATCAGGGTCATCTGAGTCCAAATCAGACATTGTGCAATCACTACTTGCTCTTTGGCTGAGTAGAAGGCTGAGACGTGGATTTGAAGACCCTTTAAGATAAACTCTGGATGCTAATTGGCTTCGTGGAGGTGTGGTTCAAAGCCGATTGGCTTGCGTCAGAGGCAGATGAGCCTCTGATTGGATGGATGTAAGTAATTCAGTTTCTTTAGTTGAATTTCCGCCTAGGCTTCATTTAACCAAGGAGATGAATCTAACAAACATGTAACAGTACATACCCAGTGTAGAGAGAGCAGAACACTAGAATAATCTACAAAATGAAACTTAAAAGCAGGAAGCGATATGTCAAGTCTAAACTGGACATAAATAAACAACACAGTAATACGGCCAACATAAACACAAAAAAAACTAAAACACCTGGAAACTGTGACATTTAAAGCGTTGGTAATCCTGTTCACAAACACTTTTTGTTATACTGGGTACAACGGACCGTCCGTCCTGAAAATAGTAAATACATTATGTATTCACAAAAAGGAGGTTAAAAAATTATCACTGTGGGAGCTGCAGGCCTATAAAAACCAACCAATCCCTTCCAGGCAGTGATTGGTTAGTTTTGAACTTCAAAATAACTCTACCTGGTCTTTATTATTTGTTTTAACTGTACAGAAACAAAATAGGCAGTTAAAGTTCTATAGATAGCACACTTATTGTCACTAATGCCATGCTTATTGCTTATTTTAAATGTAAAGAAACATGTAATGCAGTTAATGCTCTATGAATTGCACACTAAATATGACCTAAGCCATGGTAATTGCCTAATATAATCGTAAGGAAACGGAAATGTGGTTACATGAATTTAATGTTTCAATGAACGAAACATTTGAGTGAATCATTTTAACGTACTGATTCTAGTGATTCAATACACGCAAAAGAACCGTGATGCCACAACTGTTAGGCAGCCTGCTGTTCATATCTAACCTGACTCTTGCCAGATGGATATCGTTCCGCAGAGCTCCACACATCCATCTGGGATTGCTCCAGTGGAGCATTTTAGAAATTGAGGCCTTATCAAAAATCCTTGCATATGATTGGATAAACCACAAATCATCTTTACTGACGTGCTACTTCAACCACTCACACCAAAGCAGAAACCATCGTTTCCACTAACAAAAGCCTTCAAAGCCGTTCTCTGGTGTTCTTTTAAAAAATTAATATTCGGTAGATCGGATAACACGGATGGAATAGCAGCATCAATGTTACCTGGTGACCAGATTTCTGATTTTGCTAAGCAGGCGGTCACAGAGTCTCTGTTGGGGGATGTGCAACGCCGACGGGGAGGGGAAGGCACGTTCAGCTCAGCTCTTCTACGTCGGGAAGGTGGCAGGACCAGGTAAAATACCTTTTGCTTGAGTTTTTTACTCCATCATGATACATTGAAATCGGGGACATTTCTGAAATCCAAAACGGGGTTTCAGGGACATCGGGTCACCCTCGCTTCCTTACTGTGAGCCACCATTGTTTTTTTTATTTTTCTTCTTGTTTTTCTGTATCCAAACAGTTGCCTCTTTGATACGTCACATCTGCAAAAATCCTTCCCAGCGATCCTGATTGGCTCATCCATTTTATGTGGTATTGAAATCCCTCCCAATGGCAGCGAGTCCAGATGGATGTGTGGAGCCGTGTGGAGGTCTGTGGAATGAAATCCATCTGGCGAGAGTCAGGTTAGATCATATCAGCAGATTAACCATTTCTGTGTTGATTTTGCCATATATTTCCGATTGTTATATTTTCGATTGTCATTCTGCTAAAAGGCCCAACAAAGACCCGCTTTCAGTTTACTGATTTTTATTCAAAATGTCCCGGTATTTCAAGAAGTTTATAATGGCATGTACTCTAACAAGGTTTCTGAGTTCTTTGGAACAAAAACAACATTATACATCCACCACCACCACACTTCTCCATCCATAACGGTTGTTATGGAGACCTTGTGACCTCAACATCCCGTTCTTCGCTGTAGTTCTAACAGTGACCTTTGGAGATTTTTTTTATAACCTCCCTTATCCTCCTCACTGTGTGTGTTACCAAGATAAATGGGGGTCCTTGTCCAGCCGAGTGGCCAGTTGGAAAAAGCAACAGGCATTTGTGTCATGTCATATTGGCCTCAAGGAAACACAAAGTCAGAACTAATTAAAAGTTCCTAGAAACTCTGATCAACTTAAAAGGAAAGTATAAATAATAAAATAATCCCTCAGTTACATTTATATCAACCATATTATTAGGTTTACCAATAATTCTACAACTATTATTTTACTGTTTAATTCCAATGTATTTATCAGGGATACCATCAAATTTGTCGCCGTCTGTAAATTCTTAATATTTTGTTTATCTTTACTCCAAAAACACAGCTCAAAATCATATCAGCTGCATTAAAGAAAGTGACAGATCCTGTAGTTAATACTTTAAGCCACAGAGTGGAGACAAAGCACTGCCAGGGTCCTTTTTAGCTCCTGACTCTACAGTTTGTGCTCAGTTTTCAGTCATTTATCATTCAAGATTTTCTTTTTCATGCACATTAGGAACACCACATATGGAAACTGCAATCAACAACTTAAAATTCCACAAACAGATCAACAAAATTGCCAAATGTTCACATTTCCCTCCTTTAGTAAATATGTTGCCACTATTTCTATCTTAAACTCATATTTTTATTAAGTCCTTTTAGATTTGATTAAAATTACTAAACAAGGAGATCATATTGTAGCATGTAATCATAGATTCACCACACTCAGTCTATGTCTATGTTCCCCCCATGAGAACCCAAGATGCTTTCAGCTACATGGAGGTAAAAACTCAATGGGCTTCTTCCTTTATATTGTCATCCGCTGATCAATGGCAGGATGCAAGTTAAACGGCTACAGAGTCAGTCTTTGTTCAAAGTTACCCTATTGTGGGCATACTTTGGATTTCTACATGGAAAACAATCAGAGTTTTTAATGTCGTAGAGAAAAACATGTCCCCGAGGATTATTTACCAGAACATTTCTTGTTTTTTTCCCCCCCCTCTTTTTTATTTTTGTGTTGCCAAACCGCAGCGTGTCTGTGGTCCCCTCAAACACTCACTGAGATGTTGGACAGGAGCCCTGTCTTCATCTGAGACAGCTTCGGCTCTTTTAGCAGCTGTTTTGAACTAAGCTTTATTCGTCAGTGTGTCTGTGGGGTGTTTGATGCAGCCCTGCTTTTGTGATGGTTGACTGCAGCGTTCCTCGGAGCAGGAACGAGGAGTTTTCACTGGGCATCCATATGTAAGGGTAACCAGTCTGTGTGAGCATTTTTGCCTGGGGCACGGGAATTAAGCTCTAAAATATGGCAATGTCACAGTCTATCCACTTTTCTCCTGTCCAGGCCTTACATTTTCCTTATGACAAACACAGAAACACATCTGCTAAACAGACCAACACGGGGGACATGAAACAAAAGCAATCCACATGCAAACACTAACAAATTTCATATGTTATTTCATGTTGATCGGGTCTGACGTTTGTCTTACATCATGATGAAATGTCTTCACAGACATAGTTAGGGAAGGAAATCTGAGAGTGCGAACGCAGGTACAAGCAGCATGTAGAAGACACTTTTCCAAAATCATGTGGCAGGTGATTAAATCTCTAGCCTGGCAGGCCAGACTGACTTACGCCTGTGAATATGGCATATCAGTCAGGAATATCAGGCAGAGCCTGATTTCAAAGGCGGGACTAACAGGGTCAGCACAACCAATCAGATGACTACAAATGTGATGCAAACTCCAAGCAACATGGTCTGTTTTAGCTCTTAGAGCAGCCAGTTGGTGAGGTTTTAAAGATATATGCAGCTCATTCAGGACATAATAAAGGGCATCATTAAAACATCGTTTTGTTGCGGCCGCCACCTTGACTGTCATGGTTACAGAAAAGAGCTGCCTCATTATAGGTAAAGAGTGATGCATCGTAAAGGCCTGCCTCCTGCACTGTGATGGGTCCAGTAAGTTCTCGACCGGAGCGTCTGAGCCTGTCCACACCGACAAGCTGTGTATTGGATACACATGACTTAAAGGGTAACTCACCCCCAAATCAACTTTTATTTGCCAATTAACTGTTAACATGGTTGTCTTATAGTATTATCTACAAAACCTGGTCATTATTTTTGAATAATTAGGGCATATTTGTTGAAATCCTGCTTTTGTGGCTACAATCGTCAGCGTGGCGCCCTCCCAGAGTTAAATGGTGGTCTCACGTTGAATTTCGATTTAACATTGGTTTAGTTTGCTGTCACGTAATTCGGATCTAGTGACGTTGATAGTTCTGACGCTGTGGGGTATAAAAGCAGGTCCGTCTTGAAACAAAAACACAGCTCCATCTTTTGCCTCCATAGAGAGCACTGTTGCACTTTTCAAACCCTCTAGCAACTCTTTTTTTTTTTTAAAAAGCGACGAAACTCTACCAAAATTGAATGTGTTATTGCCGAATTTCCGTGAAAGCAACCAATTGTTCTGCCATTAGTGTCTTGAGGCAGCCTAGAAGGGGCTGCTGTGCGACCACGGTGAAGTTGTTTTTGGCTTTGATACTAGATATTTGCGCTCCGTGGTTTCAACAGCCAACAGACAGAGATTAGCCTCCTTGTATCGGCTCGAACAGGAGGCAGATGCAGCTGAAGCCTCGGAGCGTGAATATCTACTGTCCAACCCAGAACTATCTTCTCCGCGGTTGCTGTAAACTTTCCTCTTTAGATCAACCATGCTTCGTGTCCACATTACAAATGAATCATGATGCCAGTGATCACGCATGGATTACAAAGCGGGGAAAAATATATGATAATGTTTAACTGGACCGATGCTGTCCTCCACTGCCTCGGCAGCGCCAGTTTTGGGCTTTACTGTGTCAGAGCCTTGAGCCAGCAGCTTGAACTGTTAATGCTTTGCCCCGCTGGGCTCCACAAAGCCTCCCCTAACCTCCAGTGACGAGTGGGTGGGGAAAATCCTCAACCTCAAAAGACCAAACCGTGGAGTAACTACCAGCATAACTCTGCTCATGCTCACGTGCCGTATTCACCACCATGTTCAACCTTTTTTCTATATCACTCCATTGGCCCACATGCCTGATGTCCGCTATAATAATTCCAGTACTGATAAAGGGCACAGTGAACTGTCTGGATGACTATGGCGCAGTTGCACTCTCAACAATCATCACCATGGGCTATGAAAGACTCATCCTCCTACACAGTAGAACTCTGCTCTTCCTGCTGACAACAACCAAAACCAATTTGCATATGGTGCAAAGAGGTCAACTTAGGATACAGTAATAGCAGCTCTCCACACGGCCCTGACCCACCTGGAGAAGGACAACACCTACACCAGGATGCTGTTTGTGGACTTTAGCTATTGTTAGTCCCCATAAACTGGTCAGGGAAATGAGCGACCTAGAACTGGGCAGTTTGATCTCCCCAGGTGGGTAAGCACACATTATGTGCGTCCTCAGCCACATTATCTTTTTGATGGTTATTCATGATTGCTCACTCATTCACTCCACCAACACAGTGGTCAATTCATCATTGTTGCAGGTCTGATAATAATGAGTTGGCCTACAGAGAAGAGGTCCATCCATTTAAACTGGGTGTCCATATCTCTGCTTACCTCTCCTGGAACACACTCATCTCAGATCACGTGGGGAACAACAAAGACCTCACTGCCTTAGGTTTTCAACCCTAAAAATGCGCTAAAAAATGACCCATTATTAAACAAGTTGTATTTGGGTAAAAAAATAAAGCTGTTTTATTTTTACTTTAACACTGCCTCAAAATGATCAGATTAAAAAATAAGAAAATAACCTAATAAAGTCAAATAAGACTTTATATGTTGAAAAAGGGAACTGGGCGAAAAATCAAACTCAATATACAATGTTGGATAAATATTGATAAGATAAGATAAGATAGTCTTTATTGATCTCACAATGGAGAAATTCACTCGTCACATCGGCTCATACAAGAAGGTGCAGAGTAGGGAAGGTGCATTCAGTTATATACAGTGAGTCTTCATATATACAATGGATCAAAAAGAATACCAAAAAAAAAAAAAAAAAAAAGGAAATAGGAATGGGCATATGATGTCTTATTTACATTCATAGTGGTCTATATATATATATAAACATATATATATATATATATATATATATATATATATATATATATATATATATATATACTTATATATATACATATATCTATGCGCCTACATACATACGTACCTACGCGTATATATGTGCATATACATTGTATACATTTGTACATACATACATACATGTGTATTGCCCATCTATACGAACATTATGACCAGTTCTTTGGTGACAGTGTTAATGACATAGCTCACAATAGCCTGTGTTGACTACTTAGCAGGTGAAAAGCTTATGTAAACATCAAGAAAACCCAACTACAATATATTCCATCCATCCATCCATCCATCCATCCATCCATCCATCCATCCATCCATCCATCCATCCATCCATCCTTTCATCCATCCATCCATCCATCCATTGTCTTCCACTTATCCGGGGTCGGGTCGCGGGGGCAGCAGCTTCATGAGGGAGGCCCAGACGTCCTTCTCCCCAGCCACTTGGTCCAGCTCCTCAGGAGGAATCCAAAGGCATTACCAGGCCAGCTGAGAAACATAGTCCCTCCAGCGTGTCCTGGGTCTTCCCCTGGGCCTCCTCCCGGTGGGACGTGCCCAGAACACCTCACCAGGGAGGCGTCCAGGAGGCATCCTGACCAGATGCCCGAGCCACCTCAACTGGCTCCTCTCGACGTGAAGAAGCAGTGGCTCTACTCTGAGTCCTCCCCGGATGACTGAGCTCCTCACCTTATCTCTAAGGGAGAGCTCACACACACTATGGAGAAAACTCATTTCAGCCGCTTGTATCCGGGATCTCGTTCTTTCGGTCACGACCCAAAGCTCGTGACCATAGATGAGGGTAGGAACGTAGATCGACCGGTAAATCGAGAGCTTCGCCTTTTGGCTCAGCTCTCTCTTCACCACAACGGATCGGTACAGCGCCCGCTTCACAGCAGACACACCAATCCGCCTGTCGATCTCCCGCTCCATCTTCCCCTCATTCGTGAACAAGACCCAAAGATACTTGAACTCCTCCACTAGGGGCAGCACATCCTCCCCAACCCGGAGAAGGCAATCTACCCTTTTCCGGTTCAAAACCATGGTCTCAGATTTGGAGGCACTGATTTTCATCCCAGTCGCTTCGCACTCAGCTGTGAACCGCTCCAGTGAGAGCTGTAGATCACGCCCTGATGAAGCCAATAGGACCACGTCATCCGCGAATAGCAGAGACGCAATCCTAAGGCCACCAAAACACCTAGAAATTCTGTCTATAAAAGTTATGAACAGAATCGGTGACAAAGGGCAACCTTGGCGGAGTCCAACTCTCACTGGAAACGAGTCCGACTTACTCCCGGCAATGCGGACCAGACTCTGACACCGGTCATACAGAGACCTGACAGCCCTTATTAAAGGGCCCGGTACACCATAGTCCCCGAGTATGGAGTACCGGCATTCGAGTACACGGTCGAATGCCTTCTCCAGATCCACAAAGCACACGTAGACTGCTTGGGCAAACTCCCATGCCCCCTCCAGCTCCAGGATCATGCTGAGGATATTATGACACTAAATTATTAAATATAGCATACTTTTTTACCTTGGTGCTATTTAATATTATGCTATATGGAATACATTAGAACAGATTTTAAAGTTTTGTTTATTTTTAACCTCTAAATGATTTGGCACAACCCTACATTTTTTTTTTAAGTTTCTGCGTACGATCCATAAGGTCATCGTCCCAGTTCTTCTTGAATGTTCAGAGAACTAAGTATAAACATTGGGCCTTTTCAGTTACCGTACCCAGACACTGGAAACAGCTCACTCTGGATCTCTTCTCAATCACTGACCTGGACTTAGTTAAATCCAAACTTCACATGTTTTATTCAGGAAGGCTTTTAATTTTACATTGGCACATTAGTGGCAATGTGGCATACTATTTCAGATTTCTAACTTTTATTTATTTTATTTTCTATCAGATTTGTTTTATCTGTGTTGAATGATTTTATTATTTTACTGTCAAGCTCTGTGGCTGTCTGATTGGCTGTTGTCAAGGGCTTTATAAATTAATAACTGAAATGCTGCTGTGGAAGAGTTCACTGAAATCTATCATTGTCTTTTTATCAATCAAAATGGCGGTCTTTGATGAGTGATGACACTTCTTTAACTCAGCAAACTGGGCCACAGTGTGTAACCCAATGTGGGGTTAAAACTATCCAACTTCTCTCCGAACAGCATAAACTCAGTATTTGGGTTAAAAAAGATTTGGCAGGTTTTAGAGTACGTGGTGATAATTTGGATTTATAGATGAATGGGTATCTCGCATTTCATTCCATTCACTTCTTTTGCACATAATATACCATTATAAAAGTTAAGTCAAAGGAAAAGAAACAAGGTATCAGTGAAAAACAGGTGATTAAAATGCCACTTGTAGTATTAAAGTCTAAATGCAAGGCACAGTCCCACTATCACGGCTGTTTTTAGATTTTTTTTTTGCAGTAGTCATCTAGTAAAGCTAAAAAAGTGTGACTTTATTTAATTGGAAAAGTGCGTTTACAAAACTCAGGCTGTGAAAAAAGACACCTTGGCAAATGTAACAAGTCAGAAATGGAAACATACTCAGAGTGACTTATTTTGTGAGATACACCCTAAATTCCTGGAGGAAAACGGTGTGTCTTTCGACCTTGTCATTCCTGGACGTTTGAAATTTTCACATTGGATTAAGGATACTGGGATCTCTACTTATTGGTTTTTGTGGATTTTTGAAGTATCGGCAAATACAGCGGATGTCGGAGCCATTTGGCCTTGATCAGGCTGCCGGCTGCATGACGCGCTCACTCTGGCTGTGAACGGACAAACCTGGCAGGTGAATGGAGCCAAGCCGAAAAGCTGGCTGCGCTGGAACGCAGACTGACTTTGGGGTTGAACTCAAGGGGAGATGGGATAAAATCTGGGAGTGAAGCGCGAAAAAGCCCAATAATTTGGAAAATTGGATTTATGTGGAGCCAGCAAAAGACTTAAAAGCTGACAGGAAAGGCAGTGCAGCTTGTCTCATAACAAATAACATATTTGGATTCCCTCCCTATCTTCTCCTGGATTGTTATGACGGAGTGCCCAGAAAAGCCCCCGGCTACCCCCCTCCCCCGCTGACACCTGAGGATGCTTCTCTGAGCTGTGGGCCGGCTGATAACATCAAGGACAATGGCCTCTGGAGAGTGTTCACGGAGAAAAACACTTTCGCCCATACACACACGCATAACTGATACTCATAAAAACTGATGAATTACACTCACGCGACAGGTCTCAAATGTTTACCTTCTGCATACATGTTGTCTTGTGTTTATTTGTGCTTTTGTGCTATGAGGGTTTTTTTGTGTCGGTTGTTTGTCTCTTTATAGGTGAGAGCATAAATAGGCAAACATCTGTCTCTTTTTTTCTCCCCCCTCTTTCCCCCATGTTGTTGCTCTTTCTTCGAGAGTTTTCAAGGCAGCGCCTAGGGACCCCGTGTAAAGCGGGGTCTGGGGCAGTTTGGGGAACGCACCTCACGGCTAGCGCTCATGTAGCAGCGGCCGACTGTGTGTGTTCCTGGCAACGCAAGGCCTCAGTCAATCGTTCCCCCAAAATGTTTGTTAAGTGTATGTGATGGACGGTTGTACTGGAACTGAAATTTCGATTGTAATGCAAATTGCAGTTGACTAATAAAATTGATTGATTGATTGATTGATTGATTGACACTACACACCCTAAAATGGTATTCTGAAACTTTCAAATTACTTTACTTTAAAACTTCTAAACCCAGCATGGTAATTTACAAATGTAATCTTCAATTATGTTTTAATTCTAATGGTCCAGTTTAGTGTCCAGGACCCTGTGTTTACCAAACTAGCAAGCTGAGCATTTCAGCCCTGCAGCAGTCGTTGGCAGTGAAAGGCACATCCTGGCTGTGGTGGTCAGGTTCATCTGCCACACGTTTAGAATAGGTTCTAAATATAATGCTTTTTCACTATCAGTCAAAAAGCAAATATTCTTGTTTCCTATTAACACACAGACAAAACTAGATGAGCTAAATTATCTTATAAGCTGCGATATACTACAGAATCCAAAATAATGGCCTATAACTAAGAATTGATCTCATTCTTGGATCCCAACAGTTTGTTTTATCAGTGCACTGCTTTTTGTATCCAAATGTTTAAGAATATTTTTGTACATGAATTAGCCGTTATGCACCCAGGCTTGCTAGCAAGGAACGCTGAAGTCTCGTAATGAACTGTTTTAAAATGTTCAAAATAGCCTTTCTTCTATTTCATATTTACCCTCAAAGGTTCCTTTAAATAGCTTTACACTGACACCCTTTTTGGATGCATCACTGGCTTTCCATTTTTAAGGCTGCAGCATCACATTAAGCAGCAAATTCAATGTGATTTGTACCTAATTTTCCACACGTTTTCCCGGAGTCGTTTGAACTCCCGAGATTACATTGAGAATCCCAGTTTTTCAGGGTTTGAACATTGCTTCGGTGCACAACCAGCATCTGTAATGAATGACCAAAGGGGCTGTGGGGCTTGAAATGATAACAGTGCATGAATAGATTCCTTTCGTCTCTTTGATAACATCTGCCTGGTCCTGCCCTCTGGGTTTATTTTGGTTCAGCTACATCTGTTGGCTTCGGCGTATCAAAGCTAAAGGTTAACATTTCTCCAAGCGTTGACGGTGAATTTCTGGGATATTTGTCACATTTCTGTCAGAGGGTCAGATAGAAATATTAAATAGGGCAATAATTGAAAACAGCGTTTAAAAAAAGAATACTGTTTCAAACATTTCTGCACATGTAACCTCGCAAGCAAAGTAATGCAGAAGTTGCATTTAACAAAGCAGTTTTGCCAACTGCACAGGAAATTGCTGCTTTCTGTTCAAACTATCAATACAAGGGAAGCACAACATGGTATATTCCAACAGGATTGCACGCTGTGGTCATGTAAACAGCCGCGGATATAAACTTCTTCTATATATGTAAACATAAAACCGGTTCAAAATGTAGACTTTCTTTGATCCAGCTTCAGAGGATTATCCACTCAGTATCTCCGTGTAATCACATTTAGGGACACACAGTCTGTCGGAGCCCATCACAAAGTTAAATGTGTGCTCGGCGAGTCCCGTCCTCACCAAAGCTCAGCTATGAATGAGGAGCAGGGACATTACAGAAGCATGCCTCAGTCCTCCTCTCTGCTGATTCCCCAGCTTTCCCTCCTTCTTGCCGACATCTGTCACATCTCCCAGCTATCCTCCTCGCCTGAATAACTGATGACAGAGGGAATTTGCACAAGACACGGTAAAAGCATCTCTCTGCCTCACAAAGCGGTGTCGGGCTGCGTCGCTGCAGAGGAGAGATAGGGTCAAAATAGTTCAAGAAAGAAAGATTAGCGGCCACGCTGACCAGGTTTAGACAAACGAGGCAGCAGACGCGGTAACCCGGCCGGTGAACCCAGGAAACAGCATCGGAAATCTTGTTAAAATTCAATGCTCCTCTGGTAAAAAAACATGCCGATGTTTTTCTAACAGGTACTGTTGAGCCCCAAATTATTTCTACGTCTGACAGATTTAGATGCAGACAAATCTGCAGTATCTCTGGGATGCTGTCATGTCAATATGCAAAAAGGTGCTGAAATACACAAAAAGGAGAAACATTAATCCGCCATTGAAATCTGAAGAGACGTCATGGGACAGTGCCTAGCAGCGGAGGCCAGACTTATTAGCCCCTTGGATTTTGAAGCTGTCGGAAAATTCTTGATGCAGGCGTTTAGATGCTGAATACCTGTCTGCTCTTTTTCATAGGGGCGACTAATGTGGGTAAATCAAAGAGACAAATTAAAGATGTAGGTTTCAATTTAGTTTACACAACAACAGCGTGACCTGGAGGAAGAGAAAACAACACCAGAGTGAAAGTAAGGCTGAATATGCATCTGGTCCAATTTTAAAGTCCGATTCGTCAGTCAGAAATGTACACAAACCTCTCACTTGTTGTTTTTTTTTGCATGTTGTTCTTTGAAACCCCAACGTGTTTTGGCATTGTCCTTTTGGTCTTTCCCTCTTACGGAATGTTTGCTTCCCTCTCTTGTCTTCTGCCCCTTGTGATCTTGGACAATCAGTCAAGTCTGTAAAAAACACGATCACACATCCAGAGGTCTGACCCCGAAACCTACAACCTTCCCCCAGACGACAACGGAGCAGCACGAAGCTGTGGCTAATTTACACTTGGAGGAAAACACAGGATTTCCTCCAGGTCCCATGTGATCGCAAGTCAAAGTTTAAGTCGAGGGAGATCGGGGGGTTTCTTGCGAGGCCTTAGAACATTTGACACAAAGAAACTGATCTCACCCTGTACGGCGCTCTCCTTTAATGTGAACCAGGTTGACATTTAGATCCATGTAAAAACCCTCCAACTGACCTGGTTGAAATCTGTCACTAATCAAAGTCTAATTTTTTTTTTTTGGTCATATCAACACATTCCTCAAAAATGAATTGAGTTTAGTTCTTGACTTTATGGATTCTAACAAAGGTTTGTGGTTTTTGATCTAAACTGATCCATATCAGTTCTGGCAGTATGTTTCTGGTCATTGTCCTCTGGGACACCATCCTTCACAGACATGTCTCTGACATGTTAGAGTTATTAGTCCTTTTTCTTTTTAACACTGACTCCCTTGTTGCCGAGCTTCCATAAAAGCCTGATATGTGGAGTGCATGACTTAGCATTCCATTCAAATGATCCTCCCTCCTGAGCTGTGTATCTCCTGATGCTCCTCCAGACTTACAGTAAGCATGAAGCTGCATTAGTGGTAGGAGTGATTACAGGAGTGGTATCATAAGCTTGACCTTGATTCTATAGTATAAAAGATGTCTGGCATGGTTTATTTTCTTATATTTAAAATAAAAAAAAAGCAATTACTATGTTGCTTTTGCTGCGACGGACTGGCGACCTGTCCAGGGTGTACCCTGCCTCTCGCCCAGTGAACGCTGGAGATAGGCACCAGCAACCCCCACGACCCCATGAGGGATTAAGCGGTTTGGAAAATGGATGGATGTTGCTTTTGCTGAAATAATACCTTTATTATTACATTTATAGTAATACTAATCATATATTTTTAGTGGTATTTTCATTTTGATACTTAGACACACATATGGAGAGGGAGAAAACATGGGTGAGTGTGTCTGCAGTCACTGTTTTATGTACTCATGAGAACAATTTACAAATATCCTGCTGAAATATTCCTGATAAAGTCAAACATCTAATTTCAGTCAGTAGTGAGATAGATTTCAAGCTAATGTCAGCTAAAACTGTTTTTTTTTTAGAAGATTTTTATTAACGGATGTTCACAGTGGTGAAAACTGAATGGAAGAAACACGTGCTGAACTTAGTTGAAATTTTTCAGTAAACATGGTTGGTGCCCAGGTTGCGCAGCAGCAATTGGTGGCGCTGTTGCTTTGCAGCAAGAAGATTCTGGCCATGAACCCGAGCCTGGGGTATTTCTGCTTGGTGTTTGCATGTTCTCCCTATGCATGCCTGGGTTCTCTCTAGGTACTCTGACTTCCTCCCACAGCAGAAAAACATGTTGACTGTTGAATTGGTCTCTCCAAATTGTCCCTAGGTGTGAGCATGGTTGTTTTTCCTAAGTGTCTCTATGTTGCCTTGTGATGGACTTGTATACCTCGCCTTTTGCCTGATGACTTCTGGAGATAGTTACCAGCCTGAACGCCCCTCCCCAGCGACCCTGCATGCATAGGGGACAATATCCAATGGATGGATGGTTCATACGCTAAATTTGATCTGTTTTTATTTTTCTGCTGTTTACACAGTAACACCTGGAGTCTGACAAGCTAACACTAGCTGGCTAATTAATTAGCCAGGCTATCAGCTCAGTTAGCTAGGCTGCACTGTGCTATTTAACGCTACATAGCCTTTAGCATGCCAGCGGTACTTTCCAAACAGCATTACTGTATCAAAGGTAACGAGAGAAATGAAAGTGACAGGAGTACACTGAAACGGGTAATACAGGGTGGATGCAGAGAGGCTTGGCTCCAGATACAGCCACGGAAAATTCTGCTCAGTCCGATGCTTTGTCTGACTTTTATTAAAACGGCTTCAAACCACAGGAGCAAATTTAAGTGGTTTTGAAATTGCACATTCTTAAAAACACTGACATACCTTAAAAGTGGTAATCAGCCTTTGCCTTCTTAGCATGGGCCTCTTGATTGCTTCTCTTAACCCTCTCTGATTGGTATTTGAAAAATTTGAAAATCATGTACAGTTAGAGTTCAGAATTACCCAGTACTTTGTGTTTGTCACACAAAAATCCCTCCAAAATACATTATTTATTTGTTGTTGTAATGTGACAGAGTGTGACAAAATATGTTATTAAATGGAGTCATTGAAACCTTCTTATGGATATTTTACTTTCCAGATAGTTTGCTGTTTGACATTGGAAACTGGTGAACTGAAATTTAAAACAAACGACAAATACATATTTCAGCATTTATTTTGTTTCTACACTTACAAAAAAAAGGCAGGTAATAAAAAGTAGCTGCTATACACCATAGAAATAATATAGAAAACATTGTTTAAACCATCAAAAGAAAAAAAAAACAGTCTTCTTTTTTAAGAATAAAGGCACATGTTCCCCTCTTTCAAACCTCGATTATATTTACACAAGGAAAAAAAAGAATCATTGTTGATTTTTTATTAGGTTGACACTTATTTGTGTTTATGTACATGGATACAATCCAAGCACTCAGAAACAGAGACCAAAACCAATAATCTTTCATTTTCCACCCATTCATCAGGTCATGCATCAAAAGCTATGTTTGTAGATTGCTAAAAAAGTAGCTCTTTTCCTTTTTCCAGCAATAAAAAAAAGCCAAATTGAAAAATAACAAACAAAGCAAAGCAATAACTGTTAGGCACATTTTTTCTATACTGATTCTCTTAAAATGAAAAACCCTTAAGGATAGCACAAAAGAAAAGAAAATAAGTTCACTTAAACTTAAGACCAGTGTCATGAATTCAAAAGAGATGTTTTTGCTTGTTTCTCATCATAAATGGAAAAAGACGTTGTTTGCCTGCTGGATCCCACCCTGAGACATTTGTTTTCACTGTCTGAAAAGAGGAGGTGCTTTACAGACTAAATAAATGCTGTTAATGTCCAGTTAATGTCCGAAACCGTTTAGCGTTTCTTTAAAGGATAGTTCCAGATTTTTTGAAGAGATGTACTGTTAAAAGGTTAAATTTAGTAGATAACTCTTAGTATATTCATTTCATAAAGCCAAAGAGAAGCTCAAACTATTGGCTAATCCAAGACAAAAGTGTTTTTTTTATTGATTTAAAATGACTCCAATTATTTAAAAAATTTCAAGTTTTATGAATCTTCAAACCATCGTCCTGTTTCAGAGTTAATTGCTATTTATTTGCACGGATGGCACTGATTAATTCATACGGAAAATGGGGGTAGGAGGTTGTGCACAACTAATGATGTTCCTGTGTGAAACACACTGACAATGGAAAATATGAAGTATTCCCAGTTAGAGTAACTATCATAAGGTGATGTAAAAAGCAAACAATATCACAGCAGTTCAAGTTTTTTTTTATAAGGATATACTTTTTCACCTGAAATATTTAACACGTTTGCTTTTTTACGATGTTTTATGAACAAGGATCAAATCTTCCTACCTCCGCTTCCTGCTTTTAAACTATTTTTGGCTTCTTTGCAAATAACCTCCCAATGCTCATGTGACGATGGTTTAAAGGATCATAAAATAGTTTTTTGTGTTAACTGCACCTCTATTTTGAGGCTGGAGTGGCTTCAGGACAGAAGAAGCCGACTCTGGTCTTGGTCCCTCCTGGACCAACCGATAGCTTCAGCCTCAGAGACCGACTCATGCATGCGGTTGAGATGTTACCTGCTTTTAACCTTCACTGGTACATCATCTTGAAAAACCCTGAAATGTCTCTTCAAATGTTCACAGAAACAAAAAAATACTCTTCTATAAATCTCTGCGGAGAAGTGAGCACAAACGTTTGTAAAAAATGGCAAATCCATTTGAACCGAGCTCACATACAAAAAAAAACAAATACACACGTCACACCTTTAAAACAACAGACAACAGGCTGAAAGAGCTCATAAAATATCTCATCTACGAGTTAAAAAAACTTTACATTTTCTGTGCAGCAAATATTTCACGATTAAAGAAACAAAGATAATGGAGAAACTGTCCGGTGTGTTTTTCTCTTCTTTTGGTTAGTCATACACACTTTTTAAAAATAAGTGTAAATACAATAATAGTGATGAGAGAGCTTGAATGGTTTCATGGTAAAAGTCGTAAATACCTCAAAACAGTTTAATCATATGCATCAGCGTTCTGATCACATCTTCTCTTTGCTCCTTCTTTTATTTTTTTTGACTAAATTCAAGATATGGAATGGCATCATTTTCAAAAGATTAAAAAGGCAGTGACATTTGATTATTAGGTGACCTCAAAAGTAGTTACATTTTCACCAAAGTGTTCTCAATAATTTGCCCCAAGAAATAAATGGAGTCCTTCCACTGTGTACGAGTCATCTTGGGACAATTTGGATTTTTGAAAAGAAATGTATAGCCTCACGAAGATGCCTGGGTTGCAGGTTTTCCTCACATCTTTCAGTGTTATGTCTCAATATTTCATCACACATCTTTGTTCTGAAGTGTTTCTGCTCAGCAGAGGGACTCCTCACTCCTCTACTTTGTTCCTTTCCTCCTTATCCCATGTTAAACCCCCCCCCCCACGCCACTCAGCCCTCATCCCGTGTTTCTCCCCGCATCGTCCCCTCTTCCCCTTCAAGACCGCTTCCCAGGCTCCTCTAAAGGAAGCTAGCACAATGTGTTGGCTCACGAGAGAGATAACATGGACAGGAAGGGGCGGGGCACAACCCCAGATGGACAGGAAGCGCGTCTGCTGTTTGCTTTAGCTGATTAAAGGACAAAGAGAGAGAGGCAGCGGGCTGCGGGCAGGACGTACGGCGAGGTGGACAAGGACAGCAGGACCGAGAGTTAGGAGGAGGAACCGGCTACTCTGATTGTATATAAATATAAAGTCAAGTAGGCACCGAGAGGGCTTCCAGCTATTGTTTCCACCATTTATCCTGCGACATTCCAAGCAGGCCCGGCTTATAAGGAAACACACTCGAGTCCCAGCAAAACAGAATAAACAGCCGAGTAAATAAACCATAGCGAGTTAAACTAAAACTGGAGAGAAAA
Organism: Fundulus heteroclitus; assembly: GCF_011125445.2. Lineage (NCBI taxonomy): Eukaryota > Metazoa > Chordata > Actinopteri > Cyprinodontiformes > Fundulidae > Fundulus > Fundulus heteroclitus. Next base: position 37,003,394 of record NC_046382.1, read on the forward strand.
TACATTTCAAAACAAAGGAGCTGTCATAGTGACGCACAAAGCGAGTTTTCAGCACAACACCTCAGTGTGGGCACCACTGATGTCGTCATTACACACAATTAGTGACCTTTTCCCTTTATCGCTGGTTATGAATGAGTTTTTAACTGCGGAGGCCATAATTTATGACCGTGCCATTACCCGGCAAGTCAAAAGGCCTGCAGTTATTATTTAAATGGTAATGAGTAATAGGTTGCTCTGAGCCAGGTGCTCTGCAGGCCGGGGTTAAAGGTCGGGAGGTCCATGGGGAGCAGTTACCCCTGATTACTTGAAGAGTTGCCCATGAACCAACATCTGCAGCGAACATTCGATTACACCCAACAGAAGAGACATTTTATGGGATTTGTTGCTACATTAAAACATGTAAACGTAATCAATGTGACGAGCAAACAGGCTTCCATCAGTCAGGTTTTTGATTTGTCTGTCACTATAAAACAAGAATCAAACAAACATTTTTAGTTTTTGTGACTTTTGAACAAAGGTTCTACAATTCCACAGCTCAATTTATCAAAGGAGCCTATTTACGTCTGATTTTACTTCAAACGGGAGGTTTGTGCATTTAAAGCTGTTCCTGGAAAGTGCACAGGAGGAGCTGCTTTGGTCTTCATTTCTGCTGATTATCTGTCAGGCGTTGTGTGCGAATGATACGGAAGCCTGTTGGTGTTTTTCGGTAAAATGACTGAAGTTTGAGTGATACTTCTTTTCAAATGTATCTGCAGGGTGTGAAAATATAAGTAGCAACTACAGAGCAAAGAGCTTCCAGCTGCCAGTCTTCCAGGATGGTTGCTTGTTAAAATGAAGACGAGAAGTAAAACAACATAATTCACAACACACTGAAACATGTAGAAAAGACAATCAGAAACCCTTAAAAATATCTAAAACCCTACACACAGTAGACCTCCTTAATGTTCCATAATGATACTGAGTAATTATCTAAAAAAAACTCAAAAAGTTGCACAGAGAAATTGGTTGGAGACAAGAACTGGACGGGTTTCAGCACAATTGGCCCTGACCTTTGACTGACCAGTCAGGAAGTCAAAAAAACGGATCCTTTTTTTTTTTTTCCTCATAACAAACGTAAGGGCGCTACCAGGTCACACTGCTATCAGCATTCCTTGATTAGGATGTTCTTATTGGGCTAAGAAGGCTGAAAGTAGAGTTTAAAATGAAATAAAAGTGTAACAGGGCTACAAGAAGCTACTCAAACAAAAAACTATATTTTCTACAACAAGTCGGGACAATTTAGGACGTAATGAGGCGTGTCTGCACTTTAACAAACCTTTGAGGGAGCAAAAGAGAGCCTTTCAGCAGATAACAGGGGGGGTGAACAGAGCACAGCAAAGTTGTTCTCTTTTAACTTTTTGAGCTTACAGCCTCTATCTGTAGTGAAACAAGCTGCATTTTGAAATGTTGGCAACTTCTGTGAGATCTCTAAGTAGAAGCTACGGATCGACGTTCTCAGGGGAATACAAACGCAGACAGCTGCTTTTGTGAAGGTAAATGCACTAAGTATGCTAATAGAAAAGGTTGTTAAATCTGTACTGATTTTGTTTTATATTAAATATTAAAACCCTGTTTTAAAGCGACCACTTGCTCACCCGCGTGGTTTGACAAAAAACCATGTTTCACCATGCAAATAGTTATTGACTCTCTTTGCAGAAAGTCAACAAAAAAAAAACATTTTGAATGCTCTTCCTAAAGAGCAATCTCAATCAGATCAGAAATCAGCCCCCCTCCAAAAAAGCGTTGGATTTTGGGCAGAGGCGTTGTGACCTGACAGAAGCCAAAGAGGATGAGAGGTTAAAGTCATCGAAGCCACATCAGAAACATCACTGCGGCCCAACAAGCTGCATCTGCCACCCCGTGCTTCCTGATCTGAGTGAGTCCCTTTTGTTTGACTCTGCCTCTAAGGATTCAGCTTTCATCACAACAATAACTGCGACGATGAGTTCTGTCAAATAAAAGCTGGGAGCAAGCTGTAATTCTGTCAGAGCAGGCTTAGAGACATTTCCTTTCTTTCTTTCTTCCATCTTTTTTCTCTCTCTCTCTCTCTCAGAGCAGACTCAATCTGGGCAAATGAAAATAACGACTCACACGGTATACGGCACCTTGGTCGCCCTCAGTTTACGGCTGGCTACTCGACTAAAATGGTTTCTTTTAAAGTTCAAACCTGTAAAAGCAAAACTTTGTGCTAGATATGTAGAAATTGAAATGCAGTCCGAACGGTTAAACGTGATGGCTGCCGCTCAGAGAGCTGACGGTGGGAGAAAAAAGAAGAAAAACGACTATTTGCAACATGGAGACATGCATAGCGCTGAAACACCCAGTGAACATCACAGTGGGAGCTCAGAGCTGAACTTTCCCCAAAGACAGTTGTTAATAATGTTTCAGAAAAGGAGAAATCCATGCGGTGTCCCGCTGTGATCAAGCACCACCAAACCCTTACAGCTCAAGCTCATGTGAAGGAAATAACAAACTTCAGAAATGAGTTGCCTTTCACAAAGAGTGTTTTGCATCCCAAGAAGAACTGAAACCAATTACATTTCCTCTATTAGATAACGAGTCCATTTTAGAGATGTGGGAAAGCTTAGATTGTTGCAACCTTGATATTAAAGGACGTGAAGTCTACGAGTCAATAAATGAGTCAACATTTAGAGAACCTGTTAAACAGTTTGTAAAATAAGTCAAGAAAAGAGAAGTTTATCAGCATCATTTCCTGCATGAAATGAATGCATCCAAAATAGGGGCCTAAAAAAACAAGTAACATATGGCTAATTCACAAATACTTCTGGCCGTAACCGACATCCTAATAATCAATTAACCAATACCAGTTCTGAGTAAGCAGGGCCTTGTTTCTGGCATCAATATACCAAGATTTAAAAAAGTGAAAGTTTTAAAGCCACCAAAATGTTCAATCATATCATTTCTATCTCCCTTTAGTGAGATGCCAGCGTAAGTGTCATATCGATTGGAGTTCTCTCTTTGGAGCATGGAGTACGGCTGCCACCCACCGCTCTCATCAAGGTTACATTGTTTTAAAATTACAATCGCTGAGCTAAACGTGACAAGCATCTGACTGCAGGCTGGTCACCCGAACCTGTGAAGCAGCGTAAACATCAACACAACTGTGATAACATCCATCACTGTAATATTTTTGCCTTTTGCACTGACTCCCTTTCATCAGATATTTACTCTGGACAGTGATGCTTTACAAGTTCCATTTTCAAGGTGAGTTTCACTGAGGAATATCAATTTGTATTTTTGCATATTGACTTTAATACAAATGTGTTGATTGTTTAAAGGTTCATACAATAGCTCTGCGTTAGCGAATTTCACATTTTTCAATACTTGAGTCAAAACCATTAATGCCATTAGCTTTATCCACCAGCACCAACTAATGGGGATTTATATTCAATAAGGATGCCAAGAGACGTGATTAATGAAGGTAAAATACTTTTTTACCAGAACCTCATCACAAAAATTCTGAACTATCCCTTTAAGGAGCAGATTTCCTGACTGATCAACCAGCTAGCATCAGAGTAGGATGGCAAAGATGCCCGATACAAAAACATCCTTTAGATCTACTTTTAAATGTAGCAGGCATCTGTACGCCTTGGCTCAACTCTGCATCAAAACATCAAGAGCGTCTTGATAAGTTCTCCTGCTTCTGATCCGCTACATCCTCCAGAGTCCCATCTGCTAGGTTTACACTTTCATTCAGCTTGTGGGGAACCTCCTGACTTTTGATGACCCTTGTCTCGTGAGTAACTAGATAAGAGACACAAACACAAACGGACCCACTGATATACACATGATAACTAAAGGTAAATTTCTTAAAAAAAAAAAAAAAAAAAGGAGTCCCCTGATTGTGTTTTGCGGAGTCTCTGGGGGACACTTGGGCTATCTGTCAACTGTATGTTAAATATGCATGTTTCCAGCATGTTTTTGTTGTTGTTGTATTTTTATGGCTCTCTTCAACCACCAATGCACAAGATGTACACTCTTGAGGCGCACATTGGGGAATCCCACGTTTGCTCTCAGTACTGATGGTAGTAGTCGGTGTCATCCACCCCGTACAGCTCGGCCAGGGCCTTGAACCTCGGGCCCCAGTCATTGAGGAAGTCGTAATCCAGGTTTGAGCCGGAAGAGGAACTATCCAGAGAGCTGAGGCTCCCGGCTAAAGATTCAGGTCCCTCGTAGCCGTAGATGTGGAGGGTGTCGTAAGGGAATCCGTCTCGGTCGTGATCGGCTTCGTCTTTCTTCATCTCGATCATTGCCGCCATGTCGCCCTTGCACGCGGCGGGTTGAGAGTGGTGGGGCGGTTTCTGGACCATAGCGTACATGGAAGGGTGTGAGAGGCGGTCAGGATGGCGGAGGAGGGAGCCGTCGTTGCACGCCGAGGTGAGGATTGAGACGTCGTAGCTGGGAAAAAAAAAAAGGCATAGCTAGTAAATGAATGAGCTCCAAAGCTGATTTACTTGTCAGGTTGCAGTGAAATCTCAGGGCCATGAGCAAATTCAAGTAATGTTAATTGTTTTCAGCAATTTAATTAAAACAGTGAAATCCATGCTATATTTTATATTATGTTTGAGTCGTGTTTGAGAACAGTAATAAGCTAACTATTCAATGATATTCTAATTCATTAAGAAGGACTTCTTAAAATAAGCTCCCTTTTCTTGCTGTACTATTTAGAAATATTTTCTTATCAAGGAATACATCTCTTGAAAAAAAAGCACCTTTAAACTGTAACATTAGCATCATTCTAATATATGTTCTGGGTCTCCACTGGGAAAATCTTTAACTTTGATGCATTTTCTGTTCTTTTTGAATAAACAGCATTTACTTATGAGCTGGAACTTCTCCAAGCAGACTGATCTGGGGTCAGCCTTTGCTCAGCCATGTTTCTTAGAACCATGGCTATTACTTGCAAGTTGTTAGAGCAAATTCAGCTGTTTTTTTTTCCCCCTTAGTTGAAAGCGAGCACAAAAGAGATATTTCCAAGAAGAGAAGGCACAACCTCGCTGGGGAATGAATGAACTTTTTTTTTTTTGCTTAGAAAGAAAAGGAAATTGGTTTTATTTTCATGCACCAGACTGCAAAAGAGAAAATGTCCCTATGGTAAAAAGGTTTAGATAAAATAATGTTTTTTTTTTTTTAACTACATACCCGTTTGTGTCCATCTCTCCTCCTCCTTCCTCATCATATGTGACCAGCTGCTCATGAATCTCTCCGCTGTTCTTCATACTGGCGAGTGAATCCTTCTGGTAGTTTTTTCTCATCACAAAGAGGATCACTATTACTATACAGAGCACAAAGTAAATAAATTATATTTAGGCATTTTTTGTAAGAAGATATTTATTTTGAGAAGACATTTTTTATGAGAAGAATTTCCTATGCAAGAGCAAACCGAGCAAGCTATAAAGTATCTAAAGTTACCATCTGGGAACTAGAAATAAATGTAAATAATGTATTTAAGGCATTTGTGAAAGTCCCACTGATTGAAAAAGTAAGTAAGTATTCATGGATTTTGAAAATGCATACAGTAAAGAGAGCCAAAAACACACGAAGCTCGCAATTATGTTGACAATTTTAGAACCACAGAGAATGTAAAATGAGATCATTAGAAAACTAAAACAAAGCGAGAACTAGGCCTAGAAACAAGTGGAGCACCAGCGAGAGAAAAAGACTAGAAAACAAGCACTGGGAAGCATTCAGCTCCGTCAAGGAAACTTGAAAGGAACAAACTCAGCCAGACTCCAACAGAAACAATCTCTGCACAAAGGGAGAGAAGAGAGGGGAGCACAAGAAACAGGAAGATGCGCTCGGTAAACACAAGAAAGGGAAGTGGAAATGAGTAAGAGAAAACAAGGTAGAAGAGGATGAGTCAGACCAAAAAGAAACAAAAAATGAAGAAATGTACGGACGGAAAGAGGGAAAAGGGGTCACGAAGGGTAAGGCACAGAAAAGGATGTGAGACATGTGAGAAACAGTTTACGTCAAAAAAAATAAATAAATAAATGAATAGAAAAGAAGACAGAAAAGAAAAACAAAACAGAAAATTGTCGAAAAAAGCACCAATAAAAAAGTTTACAATCATAAGAGAAAGCTAATTCTGCGGAATTATGTAACAGGATCGACATGAAATAACGTAACTTTACCACTGGCAATGATTTTTGTCTTTAGTTGAAAAACCACTGGTATTATTAATATTTAATAAACTTAAGGTCACAAAGGAAATAGCTGTGCGTAAATATGTTATTACACCCCTGCAGCTTTCAGTTCTGAGGCAATTTAATACAATCTGGTTTAGTAGTTATAATAGTCAGAGCTTTCCTAAATCTGGAGCAGGACATGCCTCTACTGGTTGTTGTCCCTAAAATCAACCCCCAAAAACACTTCACTGCACACTTTCTGTGATTATGTGTCAGTAACCACCCCTTCTAACCTCACGGCCATGTTTTTGTTTTGTTTTTTTGCTTGGGTCACGACTTTTTGGGTAAAAAAGCTTCTATTGCCCTGGCATTCGAATCATAAACATGTTGGTTCTGCTAAATAGAAAACGGGTCACCATTGGGTCTTTCAGCAAAAATCGGCATGGAAATGTTTCCTATTACCACTAATTATGGTGGTATATTAAATGTAATATTGTGGTATCACCCACTGAACAATGAAAGTATTGGTCATATTTACATTTGTTGCAAAAAAATCTTAAAAAACCTGCCTTATAATAAATGCCAATCAGACAAGCACCAAATATGACTAATTTCCCAATATTTGAAACTAAGTTCAACAAGTTCATTTCTAAAGTGCATTCCATTAAGTTTTTCTTGCTTGTCACATGTTTTTCATTGTGTCCATGGAGAATAAAACCGAGGACACGCAGGAGGAAAGCAGAGACGAAAACAAAAGAAAAAGGAGGAGCAAATATGGCAAGCAGCTGCTGACTGAAGAAAGAAGGCAGCGGGAGGAATCTGCGTCTTAAGGGTGAGGAAATCAAGCACAAGGACAGATGAGGAGAAAAGGAGGAAAGGAAGGGAAAATGTGACATTTGATTGGGCCCCAGGCCTCGGTCCCGATATGAACATCTAACTCTCAACGGACAGAAGGCATTAGCGATGCCTCTTAGTTGAGTGTGAGCGGGACTGATTTAAGTTTGCATGGGAAACCAACAGATTAATCTTTTACAACACACGCTCCTCAGTTTAATAAGCTCCGCAGATATCAGACTTAGAGGGACGGAAGAGGAGAGAGTGTTGGAGAAAAAAAAAAAAAGACCACTGAGAAAAATATCTGGCTGTCAGACCTGACTTTATGTGAGAAAATGTGCGTGTGAATGGCAAATTGCTTTGTGCCCAGACCGATAATGACAAGGGCATTGAATAGTTAATCTAGCTTGCTTTTGGGGTGTTTGATAAAGAGAGAGAAAGACAAAAAATGGGGGAGAGTGGTAGGCAAAGAGAGTGACAGAGACACCCTGAGGAAAAGAGGAAGAGAGAGATGAAGAAAAATGAAAGGCAAAAGGGGATGATAGTGAAGGAGTGTATTAATAGTTAATAGGTTGGGTGTTTGGTGGTGTTTGATAAGCAGACGGCACCTAAAGAGCTGATAAACTCTCCTTATTACCACTCCTATTCTTCCACTACTTTTCCCACACTTCTCCTTCCTAACTTCACCCAAACCACGTTCTGTTTCTGTCACTTAGTTGGACTGATCACGCCTCAAATTTCCGCCCCAGCTCGCCTGTAGCGTGTCTTTCACCCATCTGCGTATCCCCATATTCATGTCTTCATAGATGTTTTTTTTCCTCTGCGCGTCTCTCTGCCTCCATCCCTTTTTAACTTCCCTGTCTCTTTTCCTTCCATCTTCCACACTCCACATCCTAGATCCCTCATGTTTGGCCAACTATCTCCACTGGGCCTCTGATCTGACATGACAAGTGTCTCTTTTTCTCCAGGAAGAAAACAGAACAGGGGTGAAGGTATCAAAGAGAATCCTGAGCTCACAACCACAGGCATTATTTCTGCATTTGTCACTGCATTATTCATAAAACCAACAACGTCAGGGATGGGGGTTGGGGTTCCCCCACAAAAACGCAAATCAATTAGTGCTATATCTGTGCACGTGTGTCAATCGCTCAATAGTGCACCAGTCACCGCTGCTGTTTAAATGCAGAATACTGGCTTTTAGGCTGGTGGAAGCCATAAAGCCACCCTATACCTTAAGGTTGTTTGAGGGGATTTGCAAATAGGAAATAAACTCATTCTTGTGCAAAGTAAGTTTAATAGTTTTGATAAATGTCAAATGAAAAAGTAAAAAAAAAACTTGAAAAGGTATGCATTTTTTTATATAAACTACATATTGTTTTATTAAACAGCATGCTAGCAAAGACATATCACACCCTATGCAGATGAGTATGTGAGCTTTCTTTTGTATTTCAAAAAAATTGAAAAAGAAAACATTACAATCATAAAATTATGAAATGTCTGCAATAAAGTAAAGAAAAATACATTCACAGTGCAGAAGACATTTTATAGACTTCAGAAAAAGCTACTAAGTAGTATATATGAAGGTAGCATTTAATCATAATGGAAAAATATGTGTATAGTGGTATAAAATGTATAATAATAATGATAATAATAACAATAATGTCAACTAAAACCAAAATTACTATAGTGAATTCATGCTTTGTCATCCATCCTGCTTATAACCATATAAAAATATTATAATTGCTATAATCACAAATTTTTCAGAATACCATGGAATTTCTGTAACGCTTCACCCATCTGTTTATCTACTTATTGTATATGATTTAATCATTTGGTGTTACTAAATATTTTTAGGGGAAAGACAAGGAATGACAAAAGCATTTCTAGAAGGGATATTGATAAAAATGCTCTATGAATTTACTTTACATCTTGAAAATATTTGTTTCCCTGCATTCAGTTAATATCCCCAGATGAGTGCATAGTCAAATTAAAGGTAATATGCAAATAGATAGGTTACAAGTGCTGATAAAAGAAAGAATAAAAGCACACAAAAAACAAAAGAGTTCAGAAAAACTGAGTGAAAATCTGACCGCCTCTGATTTAAGCTTGTTTGCTGTTGCGATGACCCAAATAACTGAGAATTTGCACAGGCAAAAGAGTTCATGTATGAACCAGGAAAATATAAAAACTTACCCAGTATGGTCAGTATGCAAAGCAGTATGGCTATGAGGGCATGGACACTGACTCCCATCCTTAGTTTACTGGCTTTACACTTTGAAAAAACTCGCTTTGCATCACACTGGCATGACTAAAACAAAGGAAAGGAAGCAGTCAGTTCATTCTGTTGCATACAGCTTAAAAATAAACTTTTAGCTAAATTAATAATTTAGACAATACGTTTCCCATTCATTTGTTGAGCTCATCAATCAAACGCATTCACAAACCTTAATTTGCAGTTTGGTGACGCTGTGCAAGGGAGGCTGATCTCCATCACTGATGCGCACTTCCACACTGTAGTCACTGGAGTCCTCCAGGTTGAAGGGGCCCTGTTCCACTATTAAAGCTGCTGTGTTGTCTGCACAAGAAATATTGTAATATGCATAGTTAGCATACATAATGTCTGTTTGCAATGTAGCATGCATAACTGTCTCTGATTCAAAAATGTTCTTCTCTTTTCTGGAAATTATACTTAATTAGTTTGATTTATCATCTGGTTTTCTTTAGAATAAATACAGATTATCTATTTCTTTATTTCTTCAGTTAATTGTTTACAAGTGGCAAAACACTTCCTGTTATTCGGCAATTAGTCTGAGTGATTACACATAAACATCTCTGATAACTGGCAGGAACAATATATATTCCTTGTCCTCCTAGCGTGTAAGCGCCAGATTCTTGAAAGCCATGGTGTGAGTAGATCATCCAGTGTTCCTTGTACTGACCCCTGCTATTGAACTGTCTCGTTCCTGTTTCCCCGGTCTGCCTTGCCCTTGTCAGATACTCCTGTTGGCTTCTGATCTCTGGACACTGACCTCCTGCCTTGCTTGTCGACCAAGCTTGTCTGCCTCTGCCCCTGTCTGGATTCTCTTGCCTATTGGCAACGATCCAAGCCTGTTATCTCTTGTCCTGCCTGGCATAATCAAGAACTGAATCAGTATCCAGTTATTTGATTCCCCAAGGCGGAGCCATCTGGATCATTCTTCAGAGCCAGTGCAACCTCCCGGCATCTGAAAAGCTAGCTAACCTAGCTCTCCTGTGATCCTGATACATTTTCCAGTCAGTTCCTATTCCAGCAACACTAGTTTTACAATCATCTCTCATTTTGGCTGAGTTATTGGGTCTCCAGATTCTGAGGGTGAAACATTACAGATTTGCATAATTTAAAGAATTAAGAATCAAGAATCTTTATTGTCATTACGCAGCCATAAGGAAATTTTGGTGAGACGTCGACTCTGAATGCACACAAATCAAAACACCCATGGAAAAACAAACAAAAAAAATTCTTGGCAGACCAGGGTTGACAAAGATATGAAATTAGCCTTATAAAAAAAAAAAGACTGGTTAGAATGCAACATGTTTTCTATAGGTCAGCAAAACAATAGAGTCATTAGTCAAATTGCTGGCAGACAGAAGTTTCCTGTTGAGCTGATGAGGGGAGCCGTCCACAATACACCACCGTTAAAGGAATTTCAGTGAATACAATGGCGGGAAAGAACCTCACATTGTCCATGAAAATTGCTTTGCTTTAAAGGCAAGTTTAAATAAAAACTAGGCCTGTCAGTGACTCAGGGCAGGTAGTCAATCTTGGGCAATCAATGATCAGCTAAGTTTGACTATACTGTGTTATAAATGTCACTTTGTTCCTAGATCTGAATCAGGCTTTAGGCTTGGCTTGTACAAACTAGAGTAATTTTGACTGAATCAACAATGAACAGGATTCTGTTTTTCTTCTGTACATCTTGTAAAGCACCTTGAGGTTTGTTGTGAAATGTTGCTATATGAAGGAATTGAGTTGATAGGAATCTGTCACAAATACTGCCGAAAGCCATCACAATCAAAACTACTGATGTAGATCAGTTCAGGCTAGATCTAGCTGAACGATTTGTACATGTTAGTTTTATAAGCAACGGTTGATAATGGTGTTCCACAGAGTTCTATGCTAGGTCCAGGGGTCTCAATTATAAAACATTGTGTGGAATCCATACTAAAAGTGTACGTACTATAAAAAAGAAAAAATTGCCGTATGGCAAAAAAATATTCAGATTTATAAAACCAAGCACACGCAAAGAAGCAGGTAATCTCGCTTTATAGATGACAGCTGTACCTGAATGTTTGCGTACCTGGTTCTACCTCATGTTCTTCCCTCAACACGCCCAGATTCAACCATAAATGGTCAATGCAAAGCACCTTATGAATGTTGATGTGGGTTATAAGTGTCAGCTTTTTTTTCATGGTGATGTGGCAAACTAGGAGAAAAGCTGAAGAAACTCTAGAAATTTTTCAAACAGAGGCGTTTATTAGATGAGAAAATCAGAGGTAAAACCACAGATGTTGCCCACATTAAAATAACTTGTTAAAAATGAAACATGATTACTGTTTTGCAATGTCAGATGAAAGCCATATTTCGTGTTGAAATTCCTCTGAGGCTGTGCGTTCAGATCGACATGCAGAGAAAAGAGGGAGACCAGGAGGAATGCCCCCAAAGATTTTCCCATCAAGTTTTTTGTTATAGATCACAACTTTTGCGTGGAAAATGCCAAACACACGTTTCAGGCCCTATTTTGTGCGTACGTAAGCTTTATAAATGAGGCCCCAGATCTGTTTTCTGAAACCTAGCCCATCAAATGTGATCGAATTGAATCACATTGCTGTGGTGAATCAACAACAGTCTGGATGTGCAATAGCTGCAGTCCTCAATACAAAATCATCAGTAACATCTAAATAAAAGAAGTGAATTTTTACTCAAGTATTTCATTTAGATATCTTGATAGCAAATAAAACTATTTGAGCTAATGGCTTTATCACCATTTTGCTTTAGCTAAGAACTTAGACTGTTTTCTCCATGCATGCAGAGAGAGTATATAGCAATTTAAAACGCAGAGTCTTTATGACAAAAATGTCCAAAAGAAGAATTCACTGAGTGAATAAAAGATAAAAACAGTGTCTATCAGCCCTTCATCCCACCACTCTTCTCCTTTGCGTCCACCAATCGTTCTCTGTTTGATTTCCCTTCTTAATCCCGTCTCTGCGGATTTTGGGATATTCCTCACTGCCCTCTGGAGATTTATTTGGCTCTATCTCATTACTCTTCTTTCCCTTTTTCCTTGTTTGTCCCCTGCCTCTCTGGTATTAATGTGGCAAGCTTCGTGTAGCTGCCTGCACACAACACACAGTCGCGTCGCTTCACAGTGCAGCTACACTGCCTCTTCCCTGTACTGAAGGTTGTTTTTGCCCGTTTTAAAGAGGACGAAGATTATTAATATTTTACAGCTTTCACTTCGCAGGTTTCGCTGTGTCTAGGTGTGCTTTGGGAGTGTCTGTGGTTGTGTTGGGGACTTTTTTTTTTTTTTAAGGCAAGCGGATAGTCCTGCGATTCACACTGACAGCAGTTAAAAGACAACTATTCGCGTCTGTCCTCTGTCTCCTTCATTTCCTTGTTGCACCTTTCATCTTCTTGAACCTCTCTTTTCACCGGTTGACATTTTGATTTGATTCCTTTTTCATGCAGTCTTTGCCTCGCAGCTATTTCTTCTTTCCTGTCGTTACTTCTTTATTCTTCTCGCCCCAGCCCTCATACTCTGTTCCCTAATTTAGTCCTTCATCCGTGCTTTATTTTTTCTCTCGTTTTCCCTCTGCTATTGTTCTGTTTTGCTTATTTTGCGTTAGATTTTGTTATTGTATCCATGATATTTTCTTTTTATTAAGAATTATCAGCAGAGATTTCATTTCAATCTTCCTTTTCAAGCTGATGTTTATGCTTCTCTTTTCCCTCGTGCCTCCTCTCATCTACACCTCTCCCTCATTTCTTGACATCTCTCTGTTCTCCTTTCATCTGTTCCTCCACCTTTGCCACGCATCTCTCTCCTTTAGCTCTTCTCTATCTTCCTCTCCCTCCATCACTGCTACATGTCAACTGCTCCAGGCAAATGAAGAGTGGAAATGGATGAGGGTTGTTTATTCCCTTTTTCCTCTCTTTTTCTTGCTTTTAGAGCTGTTCAAGTTTCACTTAAATCAAATATTAACACTTTGCCTCAATCTTTCATCCGACTACCTGAGGCTCTGAGCATTTGGCAAGCCTTTTCTGGAGGCATTGTCTTCTAGCAAAATGTACCCATGAAAAATGATGAAAAAACACTTTGCACTGCCGTTTTGTGACCTACTGTATGTAGATGGTGTTTCCCAAAAGTGTTCATACCCCATGACGTTTTTTTTTTTTCTCATTTTGTCACGTTCCATTAAACGTGACATTAAAAACTTCAATGTATTTTATTGGGATTTTATTTTATAAACCAACACAAAGCAATGCATAGTTGGAAAGTGGAAAGAAAATTAGAGATGGTTTTAAATGTATATAAAAAAATCTTTCATGTGTGGCATGGCATGTATTTTAGCCCTCTTGTGAAAACATTGAATAAAATTAGTAGCCACCATCTACTTTCAAAGTTACAACATTAACGAACCAAGAGTGCCTTGAACCTCAAGAAGGACAGGTCAGGGATAAGGTTGTTAAAAGCAGATTAGGTTTTAAAACAAAACCCCAAGATTTGAACATCTAATGGACTAGGGCTGGACGATAAATCAATGACTATATATATATATATATATATATATATATAGTGATGGATAGACGTGTGGTGTGACAGAACAAAAAGGGTCAATAACAATTTCAATACCAGACCAGTTTTCCTCCTTTGCATTCTAGCCTATCATGTATGTTAATACTACAGCCATTACATTCTCTCAACCAATCACAAACGCAGACCCAGGAACACTAAGCCCCACACCTCTCAAAGAGCTCAGTGAGCACGTGTTCTTTTTTTACAAAACTTTTTTTTTTTATATATAATAGCTTGATTGAATAAAGGGTAGAGTTTGAATTCAGTGTTTGTGTGTTCTTTATCTAAAAATGGGTCATTAAGCAACAGCATAAAATGGCCAGGGCTGCACTTACAATATATGTTTTTAATTTTTTTAAATTCTTGATATCAATATAATTTCTGTTTCATCAATATACTTTTTTCCTATATCATCCAGTCCTGTAATGGATTATTATTCATCATCTGGAAATGGAAAGTATATGGAGCACCCTAAAACCTTCCAAGACATAGAAGTCCACGCGAAATGACGATCTGTTCTGGGAGAGAAGCGTCCCAGATGCCTGTGTGCAGCATCATGCTGTGGAGACGGGATTTTCTCCAGCAAGGATAGAGAGGTTGGTCAGAGTTGATGGGGAAATGGAAATAGCTTAACACTAGACTATTCTGGAAGAAAACCTGTTAGACGCGGCAAAAGACTTGAGACTGGAGGCGAGTTTCAGATTTCCAGCAGGACAACTCTAAACACACAGTCTGAGCAACAATGGAGTGGTTTAGCTCAAAGGCCATCCATGTGTCAGCACGGCCCAGTTAAAGGTTTAGATTTGTATTTATGAAAAAATTATTATATTAAAATGATGAGCCTTTTCCTCCTCTGATTTACTATGAATATGTTTTTTAATTGATCTATCACATATAGTCTCTTAGCAATACAAAAATGTAAAAAAGTTTAAATAAAGAATTAAAAAAAAATAAAAAAATCTGAAAATCTGATGTAAAGTAGAGCGCCCTTTGCCTAAAGTTTAATAAAATTTTTCCCCAATATGATCCGTGTACCACGTGAAATGAACGGGTGAAACGAACACATTTTCTCATTTGGTCTACACAGAAATATTGCATTTTCTAGCAGAGGGATTCACATGGAAGGCCCATATTTTGCTCTCAGTGTCTTGACCTCAACTTCCCCTCCGTTTTCTTTTCCTGTGGCTCAACAGCCACACTAAAGCTCAGAGATTTACAGTACACTGTCAAGGCACCGACTCTAACAAGAAAACTGGAGCGCAACCCTGTTATTTTCATTGGCTGCTTCCCAGAATCCAGAATTTGGATGGTGGTAATCTTTGAATTTCTGAAAGCCTTTTGATACGTCCATTACGTTCATGGGCTTTTACACGCCTGTGGGAATGATTGGTAAAGCAGAAAAGACGGCTCTCACATACTAAAATTAAAATGAAAAAGCTTTGAAATTAGAAAAACTGAAAATCAGAGGCTCCTCCGAAATATTTTAAAGGCGAGGCGCCCATGGTGACAAGCAAAAACTCATAATGCATTTAGGGACGGTGGGAAGGTGGTGCTGTGAGTCAGTGACAAACATTTATAAAATCAAGAAAGTTAAACATAAACATATGCTCCAACTCACCCCCCCCCCCCCATCAATATGAAACAGTGTCCCAGTGAACTTAATATGAACACATTTTTTTTCTTTCTAAGGAATAATGAAGCGCAAAAGTAGCACAGAACCATTCAGCTACAGCTAATCAGCGCTGAGCACTGTGCCTCTGATAGTTTCATCTGTTGCCTGGCAACAACTTAGGAGGCCCACTGCAAGCTCCTGTTTTCACTCGGATGGATCAACAGGTAAGGAAACAGGAAAGCAATTATCACGAGAGTACAAGCACTCACTGCCGTGGTCTTTGACGGAGAAGTTGAAGCTTTGGACGGCAAGGCTGAAAGTGAAGGTCGCTGGGCGATCGTCTTTGTCCGAGGCTTCCAAGATGCCAATTACCTGAAGAGGGACAATGGTATTAATGAGAGGAAATGGACACGGGAACACTAACGTTCACAACGGTGGATTCTGTTGCATGTTGTTTTAAATGTGCTAGATTTAAAACCTTGGTTCAAAAAGTATTCTGAAACAACACCAGTTATAGGAGAAGAGACAAAAAATAAAAACGTTAAGGTCTGGCGGTATGTCTTTTAGATTCTGTTCTATTGTTTTTGAAAACCTGAATCTGAAAACAACAACAACAAAAAGCATTTCAAGGTATTTAAAACGTGCTTTTCTTACCGTGCCTTTGACGTCGTTCTCACACACGAAGATGTCATGGGCGATCAGTTCAGGTGGGTTGTCATTGATGTCCAGAACATTTATGTTAACGTTCACAAATGACACCAAACCTAAAGAGAGACAATTCATGAACATCTAAAAGGATGTTGTGATTACGTTTGTGACTAGGAGATAGTTCGCCAAGAGCTTGTAGAGATGCTTCAGAGGAAGGTGGAAATACGGCACTAAGGAGTAAAGTCACATTGAAAAATCTAGCAAGAGAGAAAGAGTTGGTTATTTTGTTAGCTTCGCGAGCCAAGCCCACTGGCTAATTACAGACTGGAGATGGATTTAGGAAAAGTTAGAACTAACGAGCAAGAGTAAAGCATCAACTACAACCAATGTTTTACAGATAAAACCCCTAATGCAGCCTGCTGAAGGGGAGATCTTACACTTTTTTTTTTTTTTTTTTGCTACGATAAAAGGAAACCATGTGCAGTTAAAATAAAGCTGACTAAATGCTAGGGAGACTTTGTGGATGGTGGGAAATATACTTTACACCCACCTTCTCTTTGCTACAAGCACATTTTTGATCAAGTCTGGAATGTTTGCAGCCTGCTGCATTTGCGAGCCTTTTATTTTTATTTATAAACCCAAAGCGTTATTCTGCTTTTTAACCAAAATGAATGAAACTATTGTATTTTCCTTCGTTTTATTGCTGTGTGTCACAGACGATGTACACAGAAGCTCCTCCTCTGCAACTTCTCTGAGCGAGACGGAGAACAAGCCCAAGGAGGAGATTACAGCAGAGTACAGCTGTGGCTTCTGCAGCAGCTGGATGCACGTTTTTTTTTTTTTTTTTTGCTGACAATGAATGGTAACAGTACATATGTGTATTTATACACACACATCCTTGTCTAATGTACATAGTGAGGACCGTGCCTTGTCTTACGGAGACTTTCTATGGCTTAACCCTGACCCTAGCAAGGTTTATACTTAAACTCACCCTAAACCTAAACCTAATTGACACCATAGCGTTAAACCAAACCCCAAACCCAAAATAAAAGTGGTCAAAGTCCTTCCATTATTAGTATATACTCAACCCTAACCCTAAACTTAAGTACTAAGCCTAACCCCTAGCCCAGAAAAAAAGTGAGGACCAGAAAAGGTCCATCTAAGTATTCACTTTACTTGTAAAAATAAGCAAAAAATGCTTTTGCTCAGCTGCAACTACAGGTGAGCTAGCATTAAGGCAGTGCCTACACATAATAACTTATGGGGGTGACACATTGATTCTGTAACATTATTACTGTTGGTATACATAACTCTGTTTTAATGAGGATAAATTTCATTAAAGAAACAACTGTTGCATACTGCGTCTGTAGTCTATGTCTAAGGTTAGGAAGGTTAATGGTTGATAATGATAAAAATGGATACGCTGTACGTCTACTTCAGAGAAAAGCAGCCAGAGCACCATAACATGGTCAGAGATAATGTCGCTTTATTTCACAAACATGACATCTAATGGGAAAGACAAAAGAAAAGAGGTCACATCAGAACCTGTTGGGCTCTCAGACTCTCAGGGGAAATGATTACACCTAAAATCCTACACTCCTCGTTAAGTTTTCTTAGCTGGTTTCAAATTATTTAACATTCTTACAGTGGAGACTACGGGGGATTACAATATTTAACACTCAACTAAAAAATTAATTGTCACTCAGACAGCCTCTAATTTTTTTTTTTTGCCAAGTTCCCCAAATCTATTTGAAGATTTTCCTGCTCATAGATATTTTATTTTCTCTTTAGGCCCAGACTCCTGATCACCCAGCGCTTGTTTATTATTTACTTTAATGGACAGTTCTGGCAGTGATTAGCCATGATTATAATTAGCTGTGAGCAATTTGCGTCACTGACGGATCTGATTAAGGTCAAGTGACTGAAAAGTTCTCTATTTGTGAGCTCCGTGTTTGACAGGTATTTTTGTGTTGTCGCATTAAAGCATCTCTTACGTGCATTTGCATCTTCTTTTGAATGTTCCCCCTTTGATAGCTCTCTTTATTGTCTCTTGCCCTGATATTTTAAAAATATCTTTAGCACAGAACAAATAGTATATATCGAGGACCTTGTCAAGCTCAGGGGAGCTGTGTGCTGCCTAAACGTTGTGACAAGCAGCTAAAATAGATCTCTGGATTTCATTCATTGCTCGTCTAAAAATATAGGCTTTGGGCTTAAAAGCTGCAAGTGAACAAAAGGACTCACTAATGTGATTTTCCTGCTTAGTCGCTGTTTCCAGAGTGGGTCGAGCAGGTGTTGCAGCAATGTGTCGAATCTATAATAAAATCCCCATTAATGTGTGACTCTGGCAGCCTTCATAAAGCGAACGGAAAAGAGCCACCCGTCCAAATGACAGAACATACTGTCCCTTTAGGCCCTTCTTCTGTAACGCCCCATTGTTAAAAAGAAAAGAAAAGAAAGAAAACACATGGTTTCCATCTTTATGTGAGGATCTATTGTTTCAGGGTGACAGGATGAATAAAGCCAAGCAGTGCTGATGCGGGTGTGGGACGTACCGTCGTTCTCCTCCTGCGCCTTGACTTGAAACTCGTGTCTTTCCTGCACCTCTCTGTCCAGCTTCCTGAGGACGGACAACTGACCCGTGAACGGGTCGATGCCGAAGGGTAAGCCCGCGTCTAAGATGGAGTACCTAAACAACGGGAGCCAGAGATCAGCCCAACAATCGGGGTGCACAGCTGGATGACAGCTGGAGTGTTATTTAGTCATCTGAGTGGGTGTGTGCAGAGCCCATACTCTATGCG
This sequence comes from Fundulus heteroclitus, assembly GCF_011125445.2. Taxonomy (NCBI): domain Eukaryota; kingdom Metazoa; phylum Chordata; class Actinopteri; order Cyprinodontiformes; family Fundulidae; genus Fundulus; species Fundulus heteroclitus. Next base: position 37,022,310 of record NC_046382.1, read on the forward strand.
CTTCTTGGCTCTGTCGGGGTCTCTGGCTTGGATCGCTCCGAATGGTCTCGTCTCGACCCGCTCCTCGTACACGCTGAAGTTATAGGTGGTTTGGGTGAAAACCGGTGGCTCGTCAACATCTATCACCCTGATTTTGACCTGGTGGGGATTAGTTGTAGCAGTTGAGAGACAGCGTTGACTTGCCCCTTGGACAGGATTCAAACATTCTTCCTAACTTTAACTTCTGCTTTGTTATTAGCAGCTCCTTCTTTGGAACATTTTGAACTGGCAAATTTATAGGAAGCCATAATATGGGTCATCAACAAAAAGGGACGGTGCACCAATATTTTCTCGACTCAGATTTTCAAGTTTTTAGGGTCAGTCCCTGTTCCGGGGCTCATAGGTAGACTAGTAACTGCTCAATTTTTGATTTAGGTTTAAGTTTTCTTTTTTCATGAAAAACATCAGAAGATTTGAAAGCATCTTGGTCTTTTTTGGGTATCTATACTAGATTCTGTTTAAGAACCAAAAAAAAAAAAAGAAGAGAATTAGTGTTCATTTATCTTTTGTTCTGTCACTATCTCCAAAAAAAAAAAAAAAAACTGCGCTAATGCATTTTGACTAATACTCAAGGTGTTGCAAATCCTAGGCAATGTGAAAAACATGTTTTCACATATTTGAAAAAAGTAAGAGTTTTTTTCCTTTAGTTGATGGAAGCCGAAGAAAAGACAATTAGAAATTCAACCATATTTCGATGCTTAATTTCCCCCTTTTTCCATTTTTCATAACTATGTAGGAACCTTGTACAGAGTTGTGCAAACATCTTTCTTTGGCATATTTGGCTTTCAACAAGGCATAGTTATGTCTGAAAAAGGGATCGACAGATTAACAAACTACTGATCAAGACAGTTTTAAAAGATAAAAGGTCTGGCCTCCCTGGGAGGAAACACAGAAGAAGTCTAGAAGTGGTTCAAGACTTTTGCACAGTACCGTCTACATCTAACTTTTTTGTGTTTCTATATTCTTTCTGGGATACAGTAACTGATTACCTCTTTTTCTGAAAGAGGATATTTGTGCTTTAGCCCTTATGGTTGAATATTTGCTGAACTTAAAATTTAAATACAATGTTTAAACTTGCTAGAATCAATAACAGAGTTCAAAGGAATCCAAACATAATAGATATATTATTAAGATATTTTGCTTTACGCTGCTATTCTGGTATTAGAAAGGGAAAGAATTACCTGTGCTGTTGTGCTTGCAGTTTTAAAGTTGTCTGCGGGAGAAAACTGCAGATCTTCTTCCACCTTGACAGTAAAAGTGTGGCTGTTCTGTGTCTCATAGTCTAAAGCCTGGGGAGAGAAAAGAAGATGACGTCGAACCTCCAGACACCATGTCATTTGCACATTCAGCGCCATGCTGCTCTAAAGTTGAATTAATCCTCCAGAGTTTTTTGTGAAAACATACGGTTTCTTGTTTTGTGGGAGTAGGAACACATTTGCACCTAAGTGCACAAATGCATCTCTTATGTTTGCGCTGAGTGAGTTTGCACCTCCGTTTACCCGGACGAGAACGGCCGTTAACTCCAGGTGTAAAAAGGCTGTAAATGTAAAACAACCCAGGAGACTCCATCTGGCTGAACGCATCATTTAGAGTTTGTCAAACTGACCCTAAACTTTTTTTTGATGGAAGCGACTTTGGGCAGACATAGACAAAAAAATAACTGTTTTAGGGAGAGGGTCTGATATTAAGTGAATTCCTCCACAATCAGAACCAAAGTAGAAGTCAATCAGAACAAACATGCCGGGCACTCACATGTCTTCTTCATTTTCAAAAACTCTAAATATAAGGATCAGTTTAATTTATAAGACAACGTTTTCTGTGGAGTTCTAGTATTGCTTTCAGAACTGAGGTTTTACTCCAACATCATTCTTGGATGGGATGTTGGAGTAAAACAATCAGTCCATCCGTCCACTCATTCACTAATTTGAACTTGCGGTCTAAAAATTGCTGTGCACTTTAATACAACAGTAGTATACACAGCAGCCTCATAAACTATATGTAAACAGATGTTACGTATATGTCATTAGTTGTTAGAGGACTTAAAATGTAAAGGTCCAGACTATAGTCATAAAAATGGCCTGTGGGCTGCAAAGTGAGCCTTCTGCTGCTTAGCATGACCAACATCTCTGTGTGGATTGGGGGTAAAACTGAAATCATGTATTTGTTGTGCAAATAGTAAGAGCCATAAATGATACTCTGGACTGTTAAAGCAATCATATCATAAGAGGAACGTTTGCCGTAATAATTAGGAGCTGGAGCTGCTGTTAGATCAGTGATGCTGGCTGTGTTTACGGTGCTAATCACAACTAAAAGCTGTTAAAACAGTGTAAAAATTGTCACTGTCATCTGGTCTGGACTTGCTTCCACTACCATAATAATGTGAGCAATGTTTCAAAGGATCTTTCTGACTTTTAAAACAGATGTGTGTAAAAGTCAATAAAACTGCAGAATTGAGTTAAACTGCAGCATGACCACTGATATTACTGTGTACAACAACAACAGAAAAAAACGTTAGTTAAAGTAAAACCTAGATTAAAAAATATCAGGATTGGCAGATGTAGGAATTCACATAAAGAAACTGGATTGGAGCATCTCTAATGCGTATGCAATTTTTTAATGCAGGTCAGGCTTTTTTTTTTTAACTTTGCTCTAGTCAACGTCTGCCTTCAGAAACGACTTGGTTTCATCATAGCATCTACTTTAAATCCTTGCTGGGATTGTTAAAAGACACAGCTTGACTTCAAAGAGACCCGTCGGCGCTGTAGATTAGAGACACGCACTTTCTCACTTCCTAAAATGAAAATTCCCACCTCAGTATTAAAGACTACTTTGTATTACGAACTTGAACCTTGGAATCATTTTGTTTTTAATTATTTTACAGTTTCTCGCAAGAATCTTGAGATGAAAATATTAAAGAGCCTCCTCTGTGAACATATCTCTAATGAAAGTTTAGGTTTTCCTTCAGTTTTTAACATTTATTTAAGCTCCGTGATAAAAAGCAATTTGCATCCGCTTTGTTTCCATTTCCTCCCGCTGCACTACAAAGCACGCTTTTCATCTGTGGACGGGACAACGCAGGTAGACAGGAATATTCTGTTAACAGGATTATTCTCTGTAACAAGGATGCTCAGTCGCAGGGTATCAAAGGCACTAGTAAACAGCTTAGCACGAATGAAACCTTGGCGGCGGTGTGGACGATAGCTGGGCTTAGTCTGTAAACACAGACGGTGAGGAAGATGAGAGCGGCTGTAGGGCTGAGGGGCGAGTGGAGCAGAGAAAAGATCGGGGTTCGATTTGGTTCCGGGCCAAGAAATTACCCGGCTTATTTTATAAGAATATATTTTCAACTCTCTGAAGTCCTAAATACTTTATCTTGACAAGTGAACCTCCTGAAATTCCTGCAAGCATAAATATCTCCTCCAACCAGAAGGAGGAGGTTCCAACACAGCGTTGTATATTACTGTCAGCCTGCAAAAAAAAAAAAAAAAAAAAAAACATCTTGCATTTCAGGGTGAAGGTTTGCATTTTACACTGTAGTTATTTGGCAGTAGATGTAAGGAAGCATGATCAAAAAAAAAAATCCCACATAATAAGAACGTCAGTATACTGGTACGTGAGAATTTTAGGAAATCCTGTCAGAGCACTGCTGCTATCATCCTTCTGCTCGACTCTTGTGTGTTTGTAATGTTTGCCATACCAGAGTGTATTTTTACACTCGCCTTTTAATGTTTGCGAAGGAGCTTTCCACCCGTTTCTGGGGCTCGAACATTTGAACATGAGGATTTTACACATCCTTTGCGGTTTTGACTTCTTTGGGGAGTAAATTTAGAAGAAGCCCATCCATGTTTTGTAGTTTACCCTACTTCAGGTATTCACAGCTCGCGTGTCTCCAGGAAACAATTCATGTGCAACACTCAGGCTAAGGTTAGTTGTTTTTCTTCTCCAAAAAGTGTCTTCTGAATACACTTTTGTCTGCCTTGCTTAAGTTTCATTGCAAAACAAGGACGGAAGGTACAGTATATTTCAGGACTTTGACGAGCTGTGTTCATATTTTACATTTTTTCTGAAGAGTTGCAGAATTTTGGTTCAGAGAAGTCAAACTATGCAATGGACGAGCTGGTGACCAGAACTGGAGAAATTTCACTTGTTTGGCCAAAAGGAAAATGAAAAATGTCAGCGAAACCATTGTGCCTCAGCGGTTTATGGGTCGGAGCTAACTACAACAATATTGGATGGTGGGAGGAGCTACAAAAGCAAAAAAAAGGGTACAAGTTTAGTATCAGTGTTTCCTTTTAAGTATTCAATCTATGTCTGTCCCCAACAACCTGGTCTGAAAATGTCAACAGCCTCTTAATAGAAAAGGCTTAAGATTAGAGGCTGCATTCTCTGGGAAATTCAATTGCAGACCGCTGTGTTAATAACACTAGCCAGGTTAACTGTTCTAAACGCTGTATGATGCATGCTTGAAAAATATTTTATATTACTCTGTAGAGCTCAGTACGGAGTCAACAGAAGGTTTAAAATGGCCCCAAAAACTCTCACCAATACTTCATAAGTCTAAATATTTGGAATAATTTGACCTCCCACATGTGTACCCTCTAGAACATCTCCCGACTAAAATGTCTCTCAAAACATGAATATTGATCCATTAAAGTCTAAAAGTTAAATCTTTGTTACACCACCCTGTGCTTTTTATTCACCACAGGGTGAACAAAAAGGTCAGCACTGCCCGGAGACATCCTCCAATCAGTTTTGTCCCCTCCAGGCCTCCTACCTGTTTGAGCATCAGGATGCAGTTCTTGTGCGGTCCAGGTTTAACGCTGAACACTTTGCCACCCTCGCTTGCAATAGAAAACCAGGGTTGCTTGTTCTTCATCTCGTCTCTATCCGCCACCTCCAGCGTGCCAATCTTCTCATTAACATTAAGGTTTTCTGGAACACTTATTTCATATTCTCCTTGAGACAGAAAACAAACACAAAAACGGTATATATGTATATGTATATGTAGATATGGGTAGAGTTTCATGAAATAGATCTACACATTTCTTGAAACAATAAATGATCAGATCTGCCACTATATCATTGCTTAGGGTTAGATTACTCTGTTCCTTACTTCTGGTAAAAGAGGCTAAGTTGTCATTGGCATCGGTGATGGTGATGGGGACCAAGGTGGAGGCAGAGCAGCCTGTGGCCATTCCTTGCATGTCCTTAGCAATAACCACAACCATATACTGGCTCTTTGTTTCCCGGTCCAGGGTGTTTGTCTTGGAGGTGATCACACCTGCCGAGCGACAGAGGAAGTGTTATCTCTGAGGTCGGCTCTGACTCATATTAAGGTAAAAATAGCCTTTTGGTGCACAGCTACCCAGAAAGAAAAAAAAAATCATTTGCTGAGAGAAAGAGTTGGAGTGAACAACACTACCGCTGCCTACCTGTTACCGGGTGGATTTCAAAGAGAGCAGAAGTCTCGTCCTCTCTTTTCAGGGAGTACCTGAGATCTCCGTTGTGAGTGTTTGGGTCATCTGCGTCAAACGCCTTTACGCTAGCCACAACAGATTCTAGAGGAGGGGAAATGTATGGATGTACATAACTGTCAGCCACGACATTAAATGTCCCTCCTTAATTTTTAGAAAGTAAACTAAGGATGTGCATGGTTTTTATTTTACAAGTGGATGCTACATTGACAGTAACAGGTGTGACCATTCCCCGCTTATCTTCACACTCAAGTCTATGTTTAAATCACATAAAAAGTGATCCAACGTACTCGTTCTCTCCGTGATGGATCCATTGTACTGCCTGGGGAATACTGGGCAGTTGTCATTGATGTCCGTCACTTGGACAACAAAGTCTCCTGCGTCCTCAATCAACTTGTTGTTTCCGTCGTACATCCTAGCCGTCAAATTATACGAGGCTTTCTTCTCTCTGTCCAGAGAGGTGGTGACATACAGGTTTCCGTTTTCCAACACGGTGAAGATGTCGTTCGCTCCTTCGCCTTCAATCGTGAATTTCTTCACACCCGAATTCAGGCTTGACCTTAGCTGTAAAATAAAAAGTAAAAAGATGGTGGCTGTGATCATTTCCAGCAACTTTTTTTTAGCAAATTTCTTCAAAAATCATAGACATCTTAGATTGGAAGGGTTTAAACCATACCTCTCCAATCTTATAGGGGATGGGTGCAGGTTTCTCTTCTTGTACATAAAGAGAGTTCCACAACCATTCTCTCTTCTTTCTGACCAGCACCGGGTGGGACTCTTTCTTCACAACGTCCGGCGAGACTTTTCTTTGTGGTACCACTACCACCCCAGAAGGGCCGGACCCTTGTGCAATGACCACAAAGGAGAGGAAGGCCAAAGTGACTACAAGTCCCGCTGTCCACGGTTGGAGCCACGCCATCATCTAAGACACATCGGGACAGAGCCAAAAGGAGGGAAAGAAGGATATGCAAAGCATGAAAGAAGGAAGAGGCAAGGCAGTGATGAGGGATGTAGAGATGGAAATGGAGGAGAAAAGAAGAGTGGAGATCACATTAAAACCACTTATCAGCTGCGGACAGACCCTTTCCCTGGGCCTGGGTGAGAATTAGAGGCAAGACCAAGGACTCACTGTCCCATTACAGTCTGCGGCTGAGCCCGAGGTCTGGCTATCGTTTAGGCCCAGGGCTCTTAAATCTTTGCAGCTCGGGACCCAAATGAAACATTTAGTCTCTCACCAAGGGACCTGTACTGAAAGCATTCCACCAGAGCGGTCATTTGGGGATCTATTAAACATAGGCCTGTGACCCATTTTAGGTCCTGACCCATTGGTTGCAGCAAAAGAGAGAGACTGGCAGGGAGGAGATGACATTAAAAGCCACTTTGGATGTCTGTATTAATCAGTCATTGACATTTCAAATTTTGTGACCACTGTTTAATTTTCTCATTCTTTTAATACAGCAAAGCAATTTCAGAGCAAAGAGCAACAGCTGTGTCTTTTAATGATACAAGAGCTTTGAGGCTAATAGCAGTTTACATTTAAAAGAAGGATTAGTTTGGTACCTTAATTTGTTGTAGTATAGCTTTTTGGTTGTTTGTTTTTTTGTAGCATAGTATAAGATTATCCGGGAGACTGCATTCTGTTGGACACTATACATCCTGGCCAGCGGCTAAAAACATCTGTTTAGCATTGTAGTCAGCAAAGGTCTATATTCAGAATAACTTCCCATAGCATCACAGTAGCTCAAAAGAAGATAAGATATTTTATTGTGAAATCTCTGTGATAGGAATTCTCTGTGTTTAGCTGTGTCAGGACAGGGTATATTACATGTTCCTTGATGTCACCATTTCTTTGCATCTATTCACATTTTTTGTATTTGAGGATCAACTGACCTGCAGCAGATAAAGTCGCAAATGCTTCAAGTGCTCCCAAGAGGTCAAATAATGATGAGCCAAATTATTTGAAAACCAAGAATAGATGTTGATCACAGCAGCCAACATTGTAATGTTTTTGCAGCGTTATTGTTGAGTCACAGTTGCATCCATTCTGAAACAGTTGGTAAATTACAAAGTATGTTAATATGTCTCAGAAACTTTTGGTAGCCTTGCTTATCAGTTTATTAAATTGTGTATGCTACAGTGTCAAATACATACAAAGGCATTGTCTCTTTATACCATCAAACAGAAGATAGATACACAGCAGTGTGACATCAGGATTAGGATGGATCATGTGAACACCACAAGTTTAATGTCATCCTAGCAAAAAGCTTTTGAATATTTTCCGTCATTGCTTGAGAAGTTCAGAAAACACTTATTCAACAGATTTTACATTCTCATTGTAAATCTTTTAAACACTTCAGACACATTTAAGAAATCTTGGTATCATCATATTTAAATGTTTCTTATATCATAAAAGTTTTTTTTTTGTAGAACGTGACATGTTCAGAAGATTAGCTGTCTTGATTAGGCCGTTTTTTTATTGCTTAATGCCATTAAAACAAAATTAAGGATTTATTTAAATTACTATATTACGGTATTATGAGCACCTTTTGAGTTCGTGGCTTTTGACTGGTTACAAAAGACTTGCATCATTTCTTTTTCTCTGCCTGAAAAACCATTTAGTTTAATTAAATCCTAATACATTTGCACAAGCACCGGGAGTCATGAGCGGAGCAGTTTTCTTTGCCATCTGCTTTTCTTACCATTTCTCCCCTGTCTGTTTTTGTCGGTCTCCCTCATCGTTCTCTTGTCCCCCCACTGGAGTCTATCTAATAAAGCAGAAATGCCAGAGAAATAATCCTCAAAACACTTTAGCCTATCTGCTCTGTACTCCGGTTGATATCTCAGCGCAGCCGTGTGCCGTCCCGGTGGACAGATTAGAGCATCTTATTGTCTCGCAGCCATTAGCAGCAGGGAGGGAGAAAGAGAGATTATGGTGAAGGGATTATACTGGCACAGTTCTTCTCGCTCTAATGGCCTAATCTCGTATTCTGCTGACCTCCCCTGACCTCTTCACACAGCTCTCCAGAATTTAGCGCTCAGAGAGACTCAACAGTGTTTTTTGGCCTTTGTCTGACTTCCTTTTGTTTAGGTTTTGTGTTGTTTCATTGTTGGTTTTCCTTTCAGGAGCCAATTAACTGAAAGGGAGTGTATTGTTCTTTATTACACTTTAGGACAGACTTCAGAATGAATGTCCGCCCGGCTCTAAAAGTGTTTACTGTGACTTCCTATGTTTATTATTTTCCCTGTTGGATGTTATGATTAGCATCTGATCACAATTATTAAAAATTCTTGAATCCTGCAATGATGTAATTTGATTTTCAGATTATCTCTTTTCTTTACACTTGTCTGCTAAATTTCTATTCAGTCTTTGTAGTTGATCTTAACAGCATAATGATTGAAATACAGAAAATGGACAGGCTGATTACAGTAGAAGAGATGTTGTGCTTTTAATCTTACCTACAGCAAATTATACGTATCTGAAAGTTGTGTGCTCAAGAAAATTCGGAAGAAATGAGTAAAGAGCTGAGACAGGACCAAGGATATGGATCATCTTTCAGTCGATCTTCTACCGTGTGTCTGATCTCAAACTAATAGTTCCAGGGAATCACCCTGTAGGTACTAAAATATGTGTTGTGTTTTGAGATCTCACCGAAAGAAGTTGGATTGTGTCTTTGTGACAGGCTGCTGGTAACAAATGGATAAATGGTCCGGTGAGTTATTTGTAAAACTGGTTCATGCCTCAACTTTTGAAGCAATGTTATGCAGATATTGATCTATATGTAGCTCAACAGCTTTGTGCAAAACTGTACTGAGAAAATAGTTAATGATTTTGAAAACAATGATACAATCCAGTTACACGGGATCAGCGAAGACTTTACATGTTTATTAGAGGCATAGCTTAATCCAGTGGAATGAGTTCTGTCATGTGAAGTGCTATCCAGTTGCTGTAAGCGTGTGATTAATAGGATAATCCAGTATTATGATCCCTCACTATGAAGGTGACAACCTGTTGTATCCTTCTTTGGGGCTCTTATTATGAAGTAGGAAAGGAAGTAGTTCTTGAGTTGACTTGTGTAGCTAAAAAACTAAACTAAACTAGCATTCTGTATTCTGTAAATACAGTTTGAGATTATTTTTTTAGCTTTTTAAGCAAAAGGAAATCTTAATAATTAAAGCTATAGTTGGTAATCCTGTTCAGAAATACTTTTTGTGATAATGGGTAAAATGCCTCATCTATCTTGAAATTGGTAAATACATTATGTATTCAGAAACAGGACATTAAAAAGAAATCGATCTCCGTGGGAGATGCAGGCCTGTAAAAAGTCTAGCTAGCAGTGATTTGTCGGAGTTTTGGTTATGTCCTCACCTCCCCCTGTCCCTCATGTTCCGGGGGGTATCACCTTATCTATTGGTTGTGCCACATGCCAATCATTCTGACGCGATCATGTAACACCAGTGTGCGTGCTCGTTCCTTGTTCCATTCCTTTTGCTGGCCGCACATGCGCACTTCTAGTTTATATGTATCCGGTTAGCTTAGCGGTTAGCTTAGCGGTTAGCTTCGGTGTTAGCCGTTCATAGTAGCTCCGTTGCTCTCACCGTAGACTTTGAACATGGCTGAGAGTCTCAAGAAGCGAACATGCTTATGAGAACAAGAGGATTGCCTCAGTAGAAAGAAATAGACCAGAGTGGATTTCTGAGATTTTTTTAAACGTGATCTCCCTGAGCAGTGGAAGAACGAGGTAAGATGGTCTTGCACATGCACAGTTGTTCAAAAAGGGGCTTGTGGAAACTTGCAGAAAAATTGCAGATCCTAGCTTTCAAGGAACACAAAAACTGCAAAAGGTGGACACGTAAAACCTCGCCAGAATATTCTGCACTGAATACTGATATTCTAAAACAAAGTTTCAGATTTTTGAGACCTTTTTGAGTTGTAAAAATTAAATCTTATCATTTCCAATAATGTTGCTTAAATCTTACTTCGTTCTCATGAATCCAAGATCATATATAAGGTGGTCTCTGGAGCTGGATGTATGCCCACACAGGTTCACTCTCAAAACTTTTAGGGGTAAGGCCAAGTTAAGTCTCAAGTCTGACTGAAATAAACATTTTCTCATCAAATCATATCTAGTACACTAACTCCAAATAGCTATGGGTTAGGATTCCAAACCTGTTCTATTTCTTCAAAGCATAATAATTATATGAGCATGTAATAATTATCTTTCAACTTATAATATTTGATAAACAATTCTGTTTTGATATTTTAAAATTAAATGAAGCACACAAAAAACAAACACTAAAGGCTGCTTTAGATAACTGTATTGATTTAATCTCCTCACTCTGATTTTGAGAACAATATTAGGAAACCTTTTCCGAAATCCACATTTAAAACCTTTGTTCTCAGTTCTAAATAGGAAAGATTTTCTCTTTTAAAGTATAAATGACAACACGATTAAACACAGCATTCATTTAGAGACTTTCGTGAGGTTATTGTTATGAAGCTACAGCTAACATGAACAGTTTGTTGGGAGCCATTAACAGCCATCCTTTCTCAGAAAAATATGTGCAGCAGATGCAGTCAATAGCTCACATATTGGCTTCATTTCATTCTTCATACATGCCAAGTAAGACTTGAGTCTTAATCCAGGAGTCCAAGTCAAGTTTCATATCTAGTTAGACTTTACATTCTTTTATTTTTGTAACTTAAATTTGACTCGAGTTGCTAACTTCTGGTAACAACTCAAAGGTACAGTTGTCATTAAATAGTTTTCATGACCATTCTATGGAACCTGTAGTATAAACAGACATCCTTGAGTAAAATTAAACTTACACGTTAGGTTGGAGTAACACTATTACTGTTTTTATCTCAATGCATCTAAAATAAGGCTATGGCAGAACGTGTTTTCACATAAACCTTCAAGACTGTGTAAATGTCACAAACTGCTTTCTTCTCCATTTGATTGGAACAGAACCTGGAATGAGATTCAGTGATATTTCTGTCAGCCAAAGAAAAAGACTCTTATTCAAGGGATATTAGTCTTCAGTATTTGCAATATCAAAAAAGCCTTGCCTAAATTGCAGTGAGATTGTTTTGAATAGCTTATTTAAATTCAATTCAAATGTTGCTGAATTCAAAAGGTACCTGGGGTAAAACACTAACGTAGTCATGTCATAATAACCTAAAAAAAAGTCAAAATCCATTTGGTTAGTTCAAAGAGACCGACCTAAGTGTAATCTTGACAGGTTCGCTGCCCACAAAGATAGGGCTGTTTTTTCAGACCAGACATGTTTCTAGATAAGGTCTTTCCTTAACTGTGTCTCCTTCCTTTAATCATGTTCTGAACAAACATAGTAATCACACCCTGTTCCGAACATGTGGGTTTTTCCACAGTTGGACACCCTTACACTATTTTCTACAGAAAACAAGGTTAGATGAATCACAACTCTAAAAAAGCTCTATTTTTTTTTTTTTTTTACATTTCCAGATAACTGAGGGAGGCTTTGATATAAGTGATATGAGTGTTTCGCATATGATTTATTAAAAACTCACAATCGATTAGAGTTCATTGTGTTAAAACTGACTCATCCGGCATTAGTCAGCTTTGCTGTTATCCCCTCCCACTGGCCTAGCAGTAGCCCTTTACTGGAAAATACGTTAAAATCACGGTTGACTCCTGTTTGTGAACTCCGTTGTAGTCACACACATCAACATCCCAGGTCTGAGTCTGTCCAGCCCATTTACTTCCCGTTACTTCTGGGAGGATGGAGGCCTTTTCCCTGCTTGGGCATTTTTTGAAACAGCATTTCCTTCTCTTTCAAGATCCAGTGCCCACTCCTCGTCTTTTATCAGCACTTTGAAGTGTAAACACTATACCTTCTGGGAAAAGCCACTGGTCTGTTAATTTGTCGTCATTAGTGAGTTGACACGCCCTTCCTGGTTTTCAGTGCTCCTGCTAACTTCAGGTTCACAGTCTCTCACTTCTCATCAGTTTTCGTCACATTTTGTCCGATGTAGACTCTCCCTCCTTTCCCACCACTTTGATCTCTTGGTGTTTTTTTTTATGTGTTTTCATCCCAGCTTGGGCATTCCATTCAGTTCTCCAGTAATTTCCTACTTTAGACTTGTTGAATCGCTCAAAGGGACTCTTGTTGTTCACTTCATCTATTTCTGTCCTTTGTCAGTCCCTTTTCTCGCCCTTACCTCCTCACCTCTCTCCCTTAGCACCCTGTTCACACTCCCAGCCGCACCTTGAAAGCAGATTTAGCAGGTCAGTGCAAAGGATAAACACACCAGCACTTTCACTTTGACAGACTCGGAAAAGTCGGTCCACTTTAAAACTTTTACAGCTCACAACAAGGTGTATTCTGCGAAAAGTTCAGCAATTATAGAAAGAAAACAGCGTCAATTTTTAGCTCATTTTAGGCATTCCTTTACATTTTCTGAACCGCAAACTTCAGGCACACAAATCTCACTGGAGGATTTGTTTAGAGTTATTTAAAGCGTTATTTATCAAAGGCATCTCTTAGAGCTATGCAGAATAAACGGCATGCTGAAATATCTGTAATTGCATCTGTACATTGTCTGCAGGCTAAGAGAGCGCCCAGATGCGATGGAGGTGTAGGAAGAGGCAGACACCGGAGATACAGTTGTCATTCTCAGCGAGGCTGTGTGACTGACAGACAGGTCTGACCCATTTTTCAGCGTTCCACGGGCTAAAGCACGGAAACGAACACGACTTTATAATCCTGCCGGTTGCTGAAGGGCATCTGAAGTTTTAACGTTTAACTCGTGCTGTCGTTTCTGTTTTAACGATGGGAATAGGGTTTGATTTTGTCTCTCAGTGAAGGAGCGTGTGTAGGAACGAGCCAGCCTTTGTTCATCCCAACACCTACTGGGGGTTAATTAAGGGGCTTCTTTGTCTTGCTGTTTTTGAAAAGATGAAACGTTTGAATTTGCCCACACCTGATGCAGACCTGGTTCTAAAGCTCAGAAACGGCAGCATGTTTTGTTTCAGATGATGTTGTAACGTTGTCCATTTTTTTTTCTTTCTCCTATTTGTCTAATTTCAGCGTGTGAGAAGAACTAGAAACCTCGTCCATCTTTGAACGCCAAAAGCCTTCTTACAGGAACACAATAAAGCCTTTTGCTCACAGAGCAATCGATCAGCTGCTCAAAGAGGCAGCTGAAGATAATAAATTGATTGTTTTTTTTCATGTTGTATTAAGAGGTTACATGCAGCTAATATCTTATCTGCAGTAGGAGAGTGCCTTGGTGTCTCCGTTTAACAGAAATCCAGATTAATTGGTCCTAGAGGCCAAAGCTAAGAACTAGCCCAGAAAGGGCCAAAGTCGAAATGGACTTCTACCCCTTTAGAGTTCCTGTTTGAAACGTACTGAAAATGAAACATGTACAGTGTTTCTGGTCCGAGAGATGCTTCTTTCCTTTTCTCTTAGAAGTCAGAGCGGGGAATCTGAGAATGACCTTAAACCTGAGTTGAGCTCGTTCTAACTGAAAGTGAGACTAATACTGCTATTAGCGATATAAGGCGCCAACAACACATTTCTACATATTTTATGGACTTAAACTCTGGAGGAGGATGTTCACCAGAGGTTGTACGGTTCTGGAGTAGCTACTGATTTAATGGGACTCACAAGTACTAAACAACACCTTATAAAGAGTTAACACCTGAAACCTTTACAGTGCTTTATATGTCTGGGGGCTACATTGGATCCTGGACTCAGTTCAACCGCGGACGTTCCATGTTGAAATCCCAACATTCAGGGGACATTTGTGTTTTGTTTTGTCGGCGTAGAACTTGGAAAATCCAACTTTTGGCTACATTTAGAACGCACCTTACCTAGCTCATGTTAAGGTATGCTGGTGTCAAAAAGTAGCATTTACTCAAACCAGGCCTGACTGGCAGCCTTTCCTCAAGCTCTGTCGAAAAAAAATCCAGATTCTGAAAATAGAAACAACCACCCCGCTCCATGCATCATATTGTTTCACATTCTGATTGACCTCTCACTGCTGTCAATCAAATGCCCTAAAAAACAAAAAGTCAACCTAGCTGCATATGCAGCACAATCAGCTGATCCAATGGAAGAAAGTAAAGAAACGTTCCTTAATTCACAGTGAGCCAAATAACATCAGCAGTCTGGTCTTGTTTTTTTTTTATGTTGTTGTTACAAGCGGATGTTAAAGCAAGATTTGCAGCTTCTGAAAGAGTCGCTTCACTTATTTAATAGGTGAAGTAGAAGCGATGAATCAGAAGCTGAATTCAATGTTGTGTTCTTTACCTGAAAAAGCTGAGAACTAATGAGCCTTATATGAATTTAGCAGCTGAATGGAGTGTTTTTCCTCTTGTGAATATGCCAAAGACAGGCCAGGGCAGGTCAAAACTTAATTAATAATCTTTTATAAACTCATAAATATTTTTTTACTCCATATCAGGCTTATTATTATATTGAGTTTCCATCCTCTTGTTGACCCAAAAGGCCAAAAGTTTCATGAGTTTAACTTGTAATTCATATAGAGTTGTATAGAGTTGTGAACAGAATGTGAGTCTCTGCGGCGTTATTGTGTTATTTAACGTCCTTTATTTGTGCCTCTTTAATCAAAATAAGTGCCACGAGACAAAAAGGGAATGCTGCATCTCTGTTTTAAATGATTGGAAAGTATAAAAGCTCCTCACCTTTCCTCTTCTCTATCTTCTTAAATATTTGTTCACTAAATAATCTGATTGTAACGTTGTTAGTGTTACCAGAACAACACAACATCACTTAGAAGTAAAGAGTGAAGAACATGGATTTCTACCTCCTTTTAAACATCCTTCAGAAAATAGTTGGCAGATTAAATCATTGGTTGCCTAATAACGATATTAGAGATGCCTTAGCTGCTGTATAACTACATAAATGTAATGCAACCTTCTTTATTAAACAAATCCATAATTTCACCCAGATAATGTTGTGATGAACACATCCAGTAGTCTGTCTGCTGCAGCTCCGTGCTTTGCTTGTGCCTCTTTGCAACAGGTGAATCTAATCTACATCTGTCCTGGACAGATGCAGGATTGCTCTAAAAGTCTATTTTCACTGTGCCGATACAGTCCGTAAACTTCTAAACATTCATTGTAACAAAATAATTAGGAAATAATTTGAACTGGATCTGCTACACAGCTTTTCTGTTAAATACAGTTTTGCCTCACATTCGACCTTCTCCAAAGAACACCACTTTAGAAATCCCACGGTCCTGTCATTAGAAATCTTACAACCTTTAAATATTATGGCAAAACTTGTGAAATAAAATATAATCGATGATTCACTTAGCTTACACAACCCAAACATGAATCCTTACCCCAAAATGTTGAGCAGTCATTTGGAGAAAATGATCCATATCAAACAAAATCAGTTTTCTCAGACCTCCACTAACGCAGAGGAAACATTTTCATCATTTTAATTTTTAAACAACACAGCACCAATGTTTGAGCTTAGAAAGTGTTTAAAAATCCAATATTTGGTGGACTAACCCTGATTTTGGATCCCAGCGTTGATGCTCTCGGCCAGCTTTTCCCTCTGCTGTTGAGTTTAGCTAATCAATTAACCAGTCCCTCATTAAAAAAAGATGTATGTGTGTGTTTGTGTGTTGGTATTCAATAGGCACTGGGATGTAGAGATGTGAGATCATAGGAAAAAAGAGCTTCTAAGACCTTACAAATTAGAGCAATGTTGAGGCTTCATATAAAAAATCCTTTCAGTCAGTGTTTGTGATTTTTCTTTAAATTCATCTGAATGCTAACTTGGCCAATTATAAAACATTCTGTTAAATACTTCAGACTTCTTTTTTTCCCCCCGTTTTGTGTTTATTAAAGTCTTTGATGTTTGCCACATGTGTTTTTTTTTTTTTTTTGCTGAGATTAGAACAGGTTTAATGACAGAGCGGCTTCTAACAGTCTGTCTGCCAGCAAGTCACAGCTCCACACGAGCACGGACCAACTCGCATCAGGCTAATTAAACTTTAACTCCGCGATAAAGGATGTCTGCCAACACAACGAAACTGTTGCTAATTGGGCTGTTTTTGCTCATTTGCTTCCCTCATCAACCTATTATGCAGTTGTAATTTACAGCTTAAATCAAGGCATTGTAAGAAAAGGGGATGCAAACGGATCCTAAAAGTAAATAAATGTTAAAACGTGACCGTTCAGATCTATTTAAGGCCCTTCAAAGCCTAGATTCCGATAATCAGAACACATAACACTTCAAATTATTCTATCTCTTGACATTTTTTTTTTTTTACTAATAGCCACAGAGTCATTCCCATATTAATGGAAGCAAAGGCCCATTTGCAGAACAATAAAAATATTGCATTACAGGCCTGAGTGTAGCATGCTATGAAAAAAAAAAGAAGGGGGAATGCAGGTCAGTCACTGAGAATAAACCTTAACTGGGTCTTTCAGTAGTAATCAGTGACTTGAGCTGAACTAACAGCACCACAGCTGGACAGCTTGTCAACCTCACTGACATATATCTGAGTGAACGAACGACTCTAATCATGAATCTTGGCTTTGTGTGCGAGCCTACACGTTTGCGAGCGTGTAGCGAGTGTGCGAGGGTGATGTCTCCCAGATGGCACCCGGCGGATTTTCCCTGATAGTTCGCTCTTCAGGAATTAGACCACTGGGTTTAGTTGCATCAACGGCTTTCCATGTTACAACTAAATCAAATCACTTCTCTCACCCGTGGGAAGGGGGGGGGGGGCCCTCCGGAGAAAATCCGCCACTGAGGAGTCACTATTTTCACGGCCGAAGACAAAACGACACACGCAGTTTTCAGCAAAAAATATCTAAATAGCCTCTGAAACCTGTGCTGAAATCTTTGAGGTGCTGTTTTCCTTCCACCCTGCCAGAAAACATGGAGCTGATGAACTAGGTCTCTGTCGCGTATGTGTTTCAGGGAGGTCTTCAGCTGACAAAGTGACACCGCTCAAAAGACAAGATCTTCGCCACTTGTTAAATATTAGATGTGCGTCATCAATACTTCATAGGTGAGCCAACTTGAGCTTGACAGCTGCGATGAATCAGTTTCTTCCCGACGCAGAACTCTTCAAAAAAAAAAAATGAACAGCCGAGGACCTCCTGGTGGATTTAGTTAAATTTCTTCCTGCTGTGTCTACAAATCAGCCCGTATCATTTTAATGGCCTCGGCCGTCTGTCTCCGGGAATGACAGTCCACCCCTGGGGACGGCACAATTACTGCATTCAATTCCACACCGAGCTGTCCGAGACCATTGCCATAACATATGTGAGGAGTGACAGGTGCTGACAACCTGTCCGAGAAGGGGTTATCACTGTCAGCTCCAGTTATTTTGGTCCCTTCTTTGAGACGATTTTACTACTATTCATCAGCTTTTCGCCCCGGAGTGAATGAGAAAGTGCCCTGGAGGATTTTCAAGGGATCTGGGTTACATTTTTCTGGCACCGCTGCGGTACACGGCGCTTCAGTCAGAGGGAAACAAACGTATATTCACAGTCTCGTTTGCTGAACAGGGATGCTCTGGCGGTACTGTCTGACCACTGCTCACGCAAACTTCATTATGCACACGGAAAACTCCTTTTTGACCTTTCAAACTGAGAAAGAAAAGGTTAACTTACCTGATTCAACCCTTGTCTCGGTGACGGTTAAATCCCCTAAGAGACCGTGTCCTTGTTTGCTGAAACTGAAATTCAGCCTGAACTCCAGGCAATTCAACAGTTCCTGAGTCCTGCTACTCTTGTTTGATCAATTACAGGGATAACTGATTTTTCCTGAATAAACTCTTTCCTCCGAAGCTTTTGAATAAGCCTATTTTTGGGAATTTTGGCCAGTCTTGTGATGCCTCTTGAACGAGAGTGTATCCCAAAGATGTAGTTCCAAAGACGAGTAAAGACACTCCAAGAGTCAGAATCCAATATATTTAAGAATTTGATTTATAAAGATCATTGGTTTACCCTTTAAAAGTCTTTTTTTTTGTTTTACCCTGAGAAGTAAAACAAGTAGTCCCAGTCACTCCAAGTGTGGAGTCTATGTCCTTATTGCCTCCTTTTCCTCCTCAGGATTTTAGTTCTGTTTCCTCAGGTGTGAATCCAACAGGTTTTCCGTCTCCCTTGCTCTTTTCTTCTCCTCCAGCTGCCTCTGATGTGGTTTTTCTCATCCAGCATCCACAACTGTTGAGCCACAGCTGTCCGACCTCAGTCCCCTTTTTTGGCGCAGGTCACTGCCCACTTCCTTTTTCCTGTTTTTGTGGCCGCGGTCTTCGCCGCTTGCTCCCTGCTACTGGTCCTTTTCCTGTCCTGGGAGGAGTGGGACAAAACCGAGAGAGAGTCCGGCTCTCCGCTGAGCTACGGTGCTGGAGGAAAGACGGCGAAAAAGAAAGCGTCGGGGAGGCAGAGGGCAAGTGCATATGTCAGAACTGCTCAAAGACGCACGGCGAGGCAGAGAAGGCAGCCAGCTCATGCTCGAGAAGCAGATGGAATGAGGGAGTATGTGTGTGTGTGAGAGGAGGGAGAGGAGAGGGAGTGTGATGGAGAGTAAGGTGAGAGAGGCGCTACTCCTCAGTCCGGCTCAGAAAAAAAACAGAGAGTGGAGATGCGGGGGGGATTTATTATTCATGTGTGTGAGATAAGGATTAAGTTAAACAGGTTATTGGGGATAATCCTCAGAGATTTCCCCACACGAGGCTTGTAAATATTCCAGGGGGCTGACTTTAGGATAAGAGTGTGTGTGAGAGTATCTGACGAGGAGATCTTGTCTAAGCCTGTAAATGAGATGAGAAGAGTAGGACTTTAGACACACATACCGAGACAAAGACTCTCCGCCTCACCCCTACTCCCCTTTTCCTGTCTTCGGGAGGGTTTGGTTTCTCAGTAATTTGGCGAATTGAAATGAGTGTTTTTATATGAAACCTCTCCCGTAGCAACAGCAGTCCAGTCATTCCCTCCCTCCCCCCCTTCCTCCCTTCGCTGTCTTTTACATGTTTGCACGTATTGTTTGTAGTTTCAGCTCCGACGTCTCTGATTCTAGCAATACTTTCACAACATCTGGGAGTAGTTTTTGTCTCATAACATCCATCAGCGATTGCTTTGAATCTGTATACGCAATTGTCCTCACTCCTTTCTGATTGAGCTGGGTCCAATTCATAGTCAGCTCCAAATGTCCACATATTGTTTTTACAGCCAAAGCAAACGCTTCCAAAGGGGTAGAGTTGTTTCACTGCTTTATCTTCAAAGATCACTTGACTGAGAACGAAATGAGGATTAGCGCGGGCGTCTTTGTGACATCCAAGTTGGAACACATAATTCAATTGGTTGGTGACTGGAGTCATTTGACTTTGATCGGCGCTGATCATTAAACCTCAGAAACCTGTAAATGCACTATTAGTAAGCACAACCGAGTTGCACACAATTGGAACTTCCAGCACTGTTAACAGCAGGCTGGCATTAGGACACAGTCTGTTGCTTTGTTGAATCCAAATAGATACCAATAAGAATCCTGCAAGGTGATTCTCAAGGAGTCATTATTTCACAATGTGGCGTATTGAAGACAATTGACCGAAAAATGCTGCTTCTCTTCAGCTCATTGTCAGGTCCGTGCCAGATCATTGTTGATAGATTTACCAGAAAGTAGCTGGGCTGGGGACCATTGTGTCAGAAACTCAAAATCAGATTGTTTCTCAATCTGTGAAACATCATACAAATAATACCACCTGGGCTGACCACAACAGAATGTGGTGTGGATGCTGTTTCTGAGGAAAGAAGATTCAAGATTTACCATCCATCCATCCATCCATCTTCCGCTTATCTGAGATCAGGTCATGGGAGCAACAGGTCAAGGAAAGAAACCCAGACATCCCTCCTCCCAGCGACATCCTCCAGCTCATTTTGGGGGATCCCAAGGTGTTCACAGGCCACACGGGATATATAGTCCTTCTAGTGAGTTCAGAGTCTTCTCTGGGGTCTCCGCCCAGTGGGACGTGCCAGGACATCCTGATCAAATAAGAAAACCACTTAAACTTTTAGTATAAATAAATGAAGTTAAACTAAATCATGGAAATGGCATGTGTGTAAGAAGGTCATAAAGAGAAACAGTTTTCCGAAACATGTTTGCAGTTTGTTCAGGCTGTGAGAGATCAAGACTTTAAGCAGATGGTAGGAGGTTAAACTGAACCCTGCAATGTTTTTCTGTTTTATCCTTTTAATCTTAGTATGTGTCATGGACACAGAATCTGGAGATGTTGGCAGTTTTTTTTTTTTATTTCAGGTTTGTTAATAAAAGGATTAACATGCTACAAGGAAGACTCACAGAGACTGCTAATTTTGTAATGTTAGCCGAACTGACCGTGCTAAACGCCCATAGGAGATGCTGAAGTCAGTTTAAAATTTGAACTCTGCGACTCTTTTGTCTTTGGTATTAAGTAGTCAAACTCTGTTTTACAACAGCTGCTCTCTCACACAGAGGTGTGACATCTCCCCGGCTCCTAAAACAAACAAAAAAAATACTACTCAGTACGGGAAAGACTAAAAATAGTTCCAGTGCTGTTCTTATGCCTTCTTATAACTAAAGAGATATTTAAATTGGCTAGAATTTGTATTGACAAGTCAATGAGTCACAGAACTGTAGATTGGATATTCATCACCCCATCCATTCATTTCTATACCTGCTTATCATTACAGCGTTGCAGCGGGCTGAAGCCTACCTGCAACGGTCATTTGGAAATGGAACCATGGAAAGGTCGCCAACCCATCACAGGTCTACGTAGAACAGGGGTGTCAAACATACGGCCCGCGGGCCGGTTCCGGCCCGCCGAACAATTTAGTCCGGCCCGCTGGCTAAATGTATTATCATTATTCCAAAAAAAAAAAAAAATAATTTTTTATTTTTTTTATCTAGTGTCCTGTCTGGCAATGTGGCAATAAGAAATAACTTGTCTTAATGCCAAAAACAGCTCATCAGATTTGACTTTCACAAGTGGAGCAGTACTGCTTTTGCCATAGTGCTCTGCTTGATTTATGAATGTGAATAGTTTTATTATGATTCATGCGGGGAATATCTCAAATGATATGGACACTACAATGGGAAAGTAGGAGAGGAAAGGAAGAACAATAAGATCAAAAGAAAAGGTGAAAGAAAGAGGAGATAAAAGGAAGAGAATGATAAAATAATTATTGAAAAAAACATGTAATGTACTTAGTTTAATTGAAAATCTGCAGTTCCTATATTGTCCACGAGTGGCGCTGTGTTTTAATCAGCAGATGGTAGCACTGAGCTTCAGATGTGGAAAATTGATTTTAAATAATTTCTTAATTTTTATCTGTTTGATGTATTTTGTCATGCAGGACAGTGTTTTTAAGTTCCAAAAAATGTGAATAAATGTTTTTCAACTTTGTACAATCACTGTGATCAGTTCTTATGCATAATGCACAAGTAAATGTTTAACTGAGTAAAAGTATTGTTGAAATTGCACATACTTTTCTTAAAAACGCTGAGGTTATTCATAATATATTGTGTAAAAGTGAAATTCATTTAAATATAAAAATCAACAAAAAGTCCACTTTTATTAGTTCTATTTAATCTTGCAATGAGTTTACTCGTGTGGCCCTCTTGAGATCAGATTAAGCTGAATGCGGCCCCTAAACCAAAATGAGTTTCACACCCCTGACGTAGAACCTACTGGACAGAAACCCATGCACACAAACATTAACATCTATGGGCAATTTAGGGATTGTGGGAAAACAAACGTTCCTCTTGATTTATGACAACATGTAACCAGAGACTTAAGTCATCTTAAATCTGTGCTTTATTTCTTTTTTTTTCTCGATCCACTCTATATATGTGGACGCACTGTATATACCTCATGCACCTTTTCCTCCTTTTGGCACCTTTTTTGATTATTGAGCCGATGTGACACGTGAATTTCTCCACTGTGAGCTCAATAATGTATATCTTATCTTACTACCTGAACTTAAAACAGATGGTTTGGATTTATAAAAGAGATTTGCAACTAAAATAAGTAAAGACCATATTGTAGAAGTGTCAGAAAACCTTATCCATTGATTCATAAACTTGTTTAAACACTAAAATAGAAAAGTGCTTAAGGTAAAAAAAAAAAAAAAAAAAAAAAGACAACAGAAACCTATTATTGGTCTACCTAACCAGGACCTTTAAGTCTTTAAATGCTTTCTGCATTCTAAAAATGGTAATTCTCCTGGCTATAACCATTTAACCTGTTAAGCCCAGATGGTTTTAGGAGCAATTTCCGCCTGGAATTACATATCTGATATAAATCAAGTACAGCTCCATAGTTTTAAAGTGTAAATGTATTTATGTGATACTGAGGCATTAAAGAATACCGGTGCTTGTCATAAAATTAGAAAATTATGAAAACATTGATGTTTTTCAGTAATTCCATTCAAAAAGTGAAACTTGTATATCATATTCATTTATTACACACAGACTGATATATTTCAAGTGTTTATTTCTTTTCATTATGATGATTACAACTGACAACTAATGAAAACCCCAAATTTAGAGTATCTGATTATTTAATATTTTTGAAAAGGTCCAATATCAAAAACACCTGGTGCCACACTCTAATCAGTTTGAAGAGTTTGAATGAGAAAGAGAAAGAAGAAAAAAATCACAGTAAATAGGTGAATACAATCATTTGCTGCATTTTACATATTTTCTTTTTTTTTTTTTTTTTACATGTGTCCTGGGTTCGCATTTCAGGCATATCGCATTGAGAAGCTTATTGCCTCAATGCTCTGGTGCGTTTGGCTCTGTCTCAAGATGGTAACCCAATTGTAATTGCGTTTCACATTATTAAATCAAGATTTCATTTGGCATCAAAGTAACAGGCTACATTGATGAAACAAGAACCTGTCTGTATTAACTCCAACAGCTTGTATTACTTGTATTGTTGTTTGAGTTGGTGGATGTCAACGAGAGCAGGCTGGCAGGACCTCCTGTACACCCGCTGGTATACCCATGAGGCACCCCCAACCCCCATTATGTGGCTCCCAAACCCCCTAGAAGAACTCAGCTTCAATATCTGGGGACGGGTTGTTTTCGATCCCCTTGGAAAAGTTGGAATGAAGAACAGGAGATGGAGGCCAGCTCACCTTGATCCCCTCTGCTGAAAACACAGGATCAGGAACTTGAGATGGAGCAGAGCCTACTTCCATCCCCTTGTTGCTGTTAAATTAGGGAACAGGAACACGAGGCATGTCATCTTTAACCCTCTCAGGCAACCCTAGGGGCCTGAAACATGAGGCGTTTTTTTTTTTTCTCAATCCCTTCAGATAATGTCGGAACAGGAAAATGAAGTGGAGTTATTGGTAGAATGAGCAGCTGAGGCTGTTAGTGGGGTCTAGTGCCCTGAGGTGACAAGGATGCTGTGAAGGTAAAAAGAGGATGGGAAGCATCAGCCAGACCCCTGTAGAAGGAGTGGAGGCATTCTTAATATATGGCCTTTTGGATAAATTGAGTATCAATATGGTCCCTTTCTACTGTCAGTAAGATATTGATAACAAATTACTTCTCCATAAAATCTCACCTAAGATAGGGCAAATACTCCTTTTTAGACAGTGTGTTGGTATTAAAACTGTAAATCGTGTAAGAACAATCCACACAAATGGAATGTGTATAGTATTTCCATAAAAAACTAAAACAAAGTGATGATTTCAAACCAAAATATTCTTAAAGCTGGTTCCAGCACAATCTCATTGTTAGTAAGTTGGGTAAAAAAACAACAATTTTTCACTTGGAAACAATGTCCTCCAGGCTCATATACAAAAGCCGGTCTATTATCAGCTTTAAAAATAACTACATTTGACATTAACAAAATGTTTCACATGACATTTCTTCAAATCAGGCAAGTAGAGTGTAAGCAATTGTTTTGTTTTGTGCGTGAGAATTAACACTTTTCCTAAGATTGACATTAACACAGTGTGAAGCTGGATCTTGGGGAAATGCCAACGCAAACAACCTCAGCTTAAACGAGCCTCAGCATTTATTCAGGATATAAGCTGCTCCCAAGATTCTTGGTAGTTTGCTTCGTGACATGAAAGCTGTATGTCAGCACTAGACCTCTTGGTGATTAGAAAAGCGGATACATTTACAGACGCCAGGATAATGAATAAGGGGGACTGCAAGAAAATTGTGATGCTCTGCATTTGTAAACACTTTTTTACTTCTTCTCTATAGACTATTTTAACTTCTTCTTTTTAATGTTTAGCTGCCTCATGAACCACACCCTCCATCTGTCTGTCTGTTTCTGATTAATAGTTATAACTTCAGGGAAAGTTATCTCCCCCCCCACCCACCACAGGCACCACCACCACCACCACCTCCTCCTTCTCCTTCTAACCAACATTGTCTGAACCTGAAAGTGACCGCGTGAAGAATGACATCTGTTTACAAGACAGAAATAAACAAAACAGAAATAAGCTCTTACTGAAATTCCTTTATTTTGAAATTACGTAAAAGGTTCTATCTGTCATGTAATGCAAGCCTCGATCTATTTGCAGTTTGTTACATTACAGCCACAAACTTCCACATATTTCATAGGGATCTGTGTGACAAACTAACACAAAGTGATGGACAAGTATGAAGAGCAACGAAAAAAATACCTGGTTTTGAAGACATATTAGAAATATAGGTCTACATTTGTTTTGCCCCCCCCCCCCCCATACAATTTACACCACTAAAATGACAAAAAAGCAGTGCAATCTGAGTGTTGCTGAGACTCAAGATACGAGCTGTTCTGTGAAGACCTCGAAGGTTTGTTAGGCTACGTTCACACTGCAGGTCTTGATGCTCAATTCCGATTTTTTTGTGAAATCAGATTTTTTTGCGTGTCCGTTCACATTTCCAAATATATGTGAGACATCATATGCCCATTCCTATTTCCTTTTTTTTGTATTTTTTTGGTATTCTTTCTGATCCATTGTATATATGAAGATTCACTGTATATAATTGAATGCACCTTCCCTACTCTGCACCTTCTTGTATGAGCCGATGTGACGAGTGAATTTCTCCATTGTGAGATCAATAAAGACTATCTTATCTTATCTTATCTTATCTTATATGCGACTTGTATGTGATCTCCTGTGTGAACTAAACGCGTTCAACCTAAGTGTCCCGCATGCGCACTCGAGGACGCGATGACGTCACACGTAGCAAGTGTCCTCAGTGTTTGCGGAAGTAAACATGGATTATAATGCTGGCGTGCATTTAGTGGTCATTAATTTATTTTCTAATCGGAGCTTTCCCTCCATTGACTGCTCTTCTCATTGTAGTCCGCTATGGGTGTCATCTTTCTTCCTGCTTCTGCATAGCAGGACACAAAATAGTGACATTAATCGAGTATCGGTGACGTACAGGTCGGATCAATGCGACCCGGCTGTACAGACACAGGTCGCATTTGAAAAGATCAGATACATATCGGATTCAGGACCACATATCCAAGTGGCCTGGGTCGCATTTGAAAAAATCCGATCTGTGTTGTTCAGACTGTCATAAAAAGATCAGATACAGGTCGCATATGGGCAAAAATATCGGAATTGGGTCACTTCAGGCTGCAGTGTGAACATAGCCTTAGAGAATGAACAGCACCATGAAAATCAAGGAACACTGAAGACAGGTCAACAATAGTTATAAAAGTTATGAAGGGGTTAGAGGAGGGTTAGCTTACATAACATTACCATAAGCTTTGAACATTTCATGGAGTAACTTCTGACTCTTCTGCTTGATCACGTTTCTTCACCTCTTTTCCACATTCGGCATTGCTCTGAACTGAAGACCCCCAAATACTTAAAATCCATTGCCTTCTTTATCTCTGGTTCACCTCACGGCTCTACTTGAGTCCCTCTCCTTCCCACACATTGTCTGGCTACATCTAACCTTCAGTCTTCTCCTTTCCACGGCAAATCTCCATCTCTCCAGATTGTCTTCCACCTGTTCCCTGATCTCATCATAGATCACAATGTCATCTGCAAACATCATGATCCATGGAGATTCCTGTCTAACCTCGTCTGGCGACCTGTTCATCACCACAGCAAACAAGAAGGGGCTCAGTGACAAGAAGAAAGCTGTTAAAAGTAAATCATTTCAAAGTCATGTTTGTGATTAGCCACAACGTTGTTTAAGGGGAATAGCAAACAGCTGGAAGAAGATGGGCAAAATAAAGGTCTTGGTCAACATGCAAAATGCCATAAGGGGCAGAAAACCAAACCAAACACGGACAGGAAAGCTGGTCAGAGTTGACGGGAAGCTGAATGGAGATAAATAAAGGACAATGCTTGAAGAAAGCAATTGAAGTGTTTTTTCAAAGCATCTTCCTGTTGCAGAACAGCCAAGTCAAAGTTCAGACTTGAACCCCATTGAGAATGTGGGACTTGACACTTCACAGAACCCCCCCTCAATCTGACTGGGCTTGAGCCATATTTCAAAAACAAATGGGCAAAAATGTCAGCGTCTAGATCAGGGGTGTCAAACTCATTTTGGTTGGGGGGCCGCATACAGCTTAATCTGATCTCAAGAGGGCCACACGAGTTAACTCATTGCAAGATTAAATAGAACTAAGAAATGTGGACTTGTTGATTTTTATATTAAATTAATTTTACTTTTACACAATATATCATGAATAACCTCAGCGTTTTTAAGAAAAGTATGTGCAATTTCAACAATACTTTTACTCAGTTAAACATTTACTTGTGCATTATGCATAAGAACTGATCACAGTGATTATACAATGTTGAAAAACATTTATTGACATTTTTTGGAACTTAAACACTGTCCTACATGACAAAATACATCAAACAGATAAAAATTAAGAAATGATTAAAACATTTTTCACACCTGAAGCTTAATCTGTTAATTAAAACACAGCGCCCCTCGTGGACAATATAGGAACTGCATATTTTCAATTAAACGAAGTACATGTTTTTTCAATAATTGGTTTATCATTCTCTTCCTTTTATCTCCTCTTTCTTTCACCTTTTCTTTTTGTCTTCTTGCTCTTCCTTTCCTCTCCTACTTTCCCATTGTAGTGTCCATATCATTTGAGATATTCCCCGCATGAATCATGATAAAAGTATTCACATTCATAAATCAAGCGGAGCACTATGGCAAAAGCAGTACTGCTCCACTTTTGAAAGTCAAATCTGATGAGCTCTTTTTGGCATTAAGACAAAAATTCTTATTGCCACATTGCCAGACAGGACACTGGGAAAAAAAAAATAAATAAAATAAAATAAAAATTTTAATAATGATAATGCATTTAGCCACAGGGCCGGACTAAATTGTTCGCCGTATGTTTGACACCTCTGGTCTAGATGTTCAAGGCTGGGGGACACATACTCCAGAAGACGTGTAGGTGTAAGTGCAGCGAAAGGTGGTTCTACAAAGTTTTGACTCATGGAGGCTAAATGTGTGGTTGTGAAGTGACGTAACGTAATAGAGATAGCTTTTGTGATGTGTGGTATTGTGTGTTATGTTTCAAGGACTGCTAGTCTTTTAAAACTGTCTAAAGGACTTGTGAGTAAAGTGAATGAATTTGGTTTAAATTAAGTCAAAACCACAATAAGCTGTATTTGTAGAAACACACAAACAGAGAAAAAAAAAAAAAAAAGAAAAAAAGACGTGTCCCCATGTTGGCTGTTTTTTTTGTGTGATTCAGCCAACATGTATAAGAGTGCTAGTTGTCTCTTCAACAAGCAAACAAAACGTCACATGTATGATGGAAACCTTCTTGTTTACACGTCTTTTTCCCTGTACCCCCTGTGCGTGTGTCTTTCAGATTGCTGCTTTTTTGAAAAAAAACCCTGGTGCTCTTGCCCTACTTTCCTAAAAAAAAAATAAATAAAAGAAAAAGAAACTCTCTGGCACTAAAAACTGCCTCTGCTTTCCACTCATGACATGTAAGGAAACGGGCGATATTTCCCCCCGCTGGTGAGGAGAAGACCACGGGAGGCAAACATCAAGGACTGAAGGACCGAGCGCAAGGAGAGCGAGGGAGAGACAGAAAGATGTTTAACATGACAGATCTTTTAAAATCGTGTCTCTCTGCCTAGAGGCCCCACTTTCATCAATAACACCTACAGTGCTTCAGCTACAAAGATTTCGAAAGAATCAGTGAAATCACATGAAACACGCAGCGACTGGAAACGGTACAACAAATCTGGGTCACGGAGGGTTAGGACTCTGATAAAGCTGCAGCTTCAGAAGGTAAGAGACTTGCCAGCTAATTTAAGTAAGTGTGTGTGACTTTTGGGCTGATTTTCTTAGCCCATGTATTGACTTTCTTGTGTTTGTTCCAGTTTAAAAAAAAATGTTCCGATTACATGAATGATGTATTTTGTTCCTCAAACTAAGTCTTGACATTTTTTTTCTCTCTCTCTCTCTCTCTAGTATCCATTTATTTGCTTTGTGCTGTTACTCGCTGACGTGCTTTTTTTATCCTTCTGGCTCTACAGCAGTTTGTTCAAGGACTTTAAAAGTGATTATAAATAAATTCCCTTTACTTTTTGTAGAAACACACTCATCCAAGGTTTTCAAGTGTCACCCTTTTTTAATGTTTCCAACACAAGTGTGCTTTTGACGAGGCTAAGCTTTTAAAGGTACTTGCGATTATTTCATGTGGAGATACTGGCTTTTTAGTTTGACAAGCGCTCATGGATGCAACAAAGCACTTACCATGAAAATGGGCTCCAGTAATGATTGCCTTTCATCCGTACTTCATGTTGGTTTTATTCCTTCTCTGTCTGCATGGTAACATGCTGCAAAGTAAAAACAACATTTCTGCTTTACGGTGAAGTTTAAAAGGTATTTGAGGATATTGGTAAAGGCGATTTTGCTGGTGATGCTACATAGTGGTTCAGGCAGCCTGTTATGGAAACAAATACCTTATTTTTCTTAAACCTATGTTACATTTTTTTGTCTCTTTGCTGTTATTTATTTGTTTGGTTAATTATATTTTTTCAGTTATTTTCAGTGTTTGCCTTTTGTTCAAATCTATACCTTTTGACATTTTAAAATAAAGTGTGTTTATTTCTAACTGGATTTCTTCTCTTGTCTTGTTATCAAGCTTGGAAACCATACAACAGCTCTTCTTAGACAGCACAAACATAGCAAATAAATGTGGAAAAACATTCTGCAAATATGAGAATGGAAGCAGAAATCGATTATCCTTGCTAAACAATTGTGTACAAAGATTACACTTTATGAAAGCCTGGTTTTTTTTTTGTTTTTTTTTTTGTTACACGTTTTGACAATAATTTTAAATACTGAAGAAAACTGGAGAAATGTAGAACTTATTTGTAAAATGTACCTTCTAAAAGACGCGGTTCTGATAGTGAAAAAAGTAGTACACCCGAACATTTATTCCTAATCACAAACATCCGTATCAAATCAGGTACACATGATCAGAACATTGCTGCTCAGCATTTTGGAGTTTTAGTTCCTCTTTTTTTTTTTATCGCAGACATTTAGATTGGTGTTAGTATAAGAGTCCACAACGAGGTAAGATCCAAAGAGCTTTCTTCAGAAAAAAGACTGTATCCCTTTACCAGTCTCTTATGAGACTGGGATTTAAAGAGGTGTCAAAATACTCTGAAATCAGCCTTCCACTCTGGAAAACAGCCTGCTGGAGGACATTCAGAACAACTGACAAAAAGCCCGAGTTTCACCAACTAAGCAAGTTCACCCTGAAAGCAGGCCATAGGATGCTAAAAGAAGTCTCCAAATGCGTACAAAAGCCAGCATGGAGACTACAGCAGACTTGCCAATGGTAATATAGTACGTGTCGGTATATTTAGAAAGGGACTGAACAATTTTAACTTCCATGGGAGCTGTGCAAGGAGGAAACGTTTGCTCTTTAGGCCAGAAGGACATTCTTCTGAGAGAATGTGGACAAAAGACAAACAAAGCATTCCAGAAACAGAAGCTCACAACAGCTTTGAGGGAAACAACTGGAAGTGTCATTGTTTGAGGTTCTCTCTGTTGCGGTAGGACCTGGCCAGCTCACCGTCTCTTGATCCACCATCAATTCTACCATGTGTCAGAGAGCGTTTAGGGGAAAGGTAAGATCATCATTCAAAAATGAAACCTGCAACAGAACTGAGCCTTGCAACATGAACAATGACCCCAAAATAAAAGTTAAATAGTGTAGAGATTGTAAACTACAAATGAAATGCGATTTCGATATTCACAATTAACTTTTTCATTTAAAGCATCAGATGCAAACCACTCTTTTTGCACCAAATAAGGAAACAGATTTGTAATTTCAACACTTAATTTAAAGGATGGTAATACTCTTCAAATAAATGTGCATCCTGCCTGTAATGAAGATGATCGCACATGCTCTCCTCAGGCTTCAAGAAACTTCAGAGGTTGAGCTAGACGGAGTAACCGTGGACGCTTTGCTTTTCACGGACTCACGGAGGCTTTCTGGAACAGAACGGACCCGTAAAGGAGCGGAGGATGTGGAAGGTTACAAAGAAGGCAGGCTCTTTTCTGGGGACCCTTCTAGAACCTTTGGAGACCACTGTGCATGACCACATGACATGAGTTACACCAACGTTTAATTTCCCTTTGGGATTAATAAAGTATTTTGAATTTGAATTTCATATTTATTGAGGTCTGTGGTGGATATTAATCTTTATCAAGAAGGAAAGCACACTGCTCATTTAATTAAGAGAAAGATGCGTCTTTGTCTTTGCAATTTTATTCTAAGGCCTAGAGTGTTTGAATGTCTCTGTCCCAACGCAGTCAGGAAACAGAGTGAGAGGAAAAGGCCACACTACACTTTTATTACATTCTAAGTTAACATAGCAAGTGGGAGTAGTCTTCATCTGAGAAAATATATACATCAATTACATTTTCCACAACAGGTCGTTGTTATTTTTTGTCACACAACATGTGTTTTTTCCATATGTTTTTTTTTCTCTATAATCCTAAATTTGAAGATATTAGCATCCTCAATCTTGATCTGGAAAGATCCATTTTCTCATTTTACAAATTAACATTACCACTCTTGTTTTAAGGAATCTCAGGCCTATCGTGCTTTAGAAAAAAACAACCACAAGGCTGACTGAGCCTTTCTTACTGTCTTTTAGTCAGTGCTTGCATCATCAGGTGTAGTATCTTGGACTGAACCAAATGTATGAACAGCAGCACAGAAGTGTAAGAAATATATATGAGACAAAGGCGCAGCAGTAGAGGAAATGTAATTTCCATTATGATGGGAGAGCCAAACTATGTCAAAAGCATATTTTAGTACAATGTGTCAATTACAAAAAGTGACCAAGACATTTACAGTTGCTACCTCCTAAAGAGAGAGGAAAAAAAATCAAACATAGCTGCAAACATGTCTCATTAAAATATTACAAATACATTACATGATTTAATTTAACCTTCGATGTTCAAGGTGGCATGCTTTTCAAAGAACTTGTTGTGAAACTTGGGTTGCAAACAGAATCACTTTAAATCAGTTCAATTAAGGATGTAATTCACCAATTTATTTTGTATTTACTTTGCTCTATGTCCCAACTGCTAATTTTACTAAAAAGAACAGGGCTTCACAGAACTTTACTTTAGAGTATTGCAATCTCACCTTGTTCGTGCTGAGAAGCACATTTCTTTGTGTATTACTACACAAACTGATCACTAAATTCATTTTCTGGTAATTTTTTTGTTCCAATTCATAATCAGTCAGCATGACAGTCGTTTATCAACAAACCACAACACATGGGCAGTTAGAGAATAATTATGTAAATGCAAAGACGAGTCAAAGTGGCTTTTCAGCGTGTTGTTGCACATGGGGCACCTGCCATTTATACTGAAACGCAGTATATCCTTGGGATTACCTCATTCTTAGTGGTTGTGGTGAATTTGGGTCACAGGGAGGGATTATGGTTTAAATAAATTCTACATAGACACTTGAGGAGATGAAGTGAAATATCCACTATGATGTGTGCAATTAGATGATCCATCAGGTGGTTAAGGCAGTATACCTAGTTTAGCTTTTGTGTTCTGAGTGGCTGTTATTACTCGCATACATAGTGGATGCCACATTTTCTGACCTGAATAACATCTTTTACTAGATACAGTGGTGAAAAAGATTCCAATAATAGGAATCCACAAAACATTCAGCTCACAGGATGAGAAGCACAAGACTGGAAGATATCCGAGGAGCGATTTCACCAGTATTTCAGGAAAAATTAAGAATTCCCTATTCCAGCTCAGACTCATGTCCCTGCACCCCTGTAACATCTCACCGTGTATTGGATTCTCTATCAGTTTCTCTGTATTTTTCCAGAGTTTTTTTCTCAGTGTCCCTACAAACAGATGCTCTAATCAGCTTTTCCTTCTAACACAGTTTTAAACAACAACTGGTTGTTGTGAAGGTTCCCAAGCCCAAGCAGCTGATCCCTGATCAGTGCCAACAGTGCTGTGAGAAGCAGCTCAACACAGTATTTACACCAAAACTGGGACTGATGATATTAAAAAATCCAGCAATATTTAAAAATTCAATGGAATGGATTCAGCAGAAAATATCAGCTGCAGTGAAGCTCTGTACCAACTTAGTTCTCTGACAGGTGGTATAAAAATAAACAGCAGGGAAGAAGATTTTATGGATTATGAAACTTTTTGTTAATCATGTTTTTGTCTTCAATTAGGAAAACCAAACAAGGCAGTCATAATGTTAGGATTAGTTGTTGGTGTCCACGAGCCCAGCTCCAGTTTTTCTGAAAGGAGGTTCTTTCCTCTGGCTCTGCTCAAAGTGGGAGCCAAGGGAGAACCAGTTTATGGTTGCTTGTTTTTTATTTTTCCTGTAAGTTTTGTGAGGGCTAATAGTGGTGCAGAGAGCTTCATACCTGCCAGTTCTAACCCCCATCTCGGTCATTGTGGCCTTTGGCACAATGGCTTCTCCCACTTTATCACCACTGCTGTTGGTGACCAGAGGGCCCGGTAGCGCTGACTGTATGGCAGCCTCATTTCTGTCAGTCTGCTCTAATCCTCACGGCAGCTGTGGCTACAATATGGCTCACCACCGTCGGCGTGTGAATGTGAGTGTGAAGTCGCCAATTTTCCCTGTCTCCAAAATGACCCACGCATGGGTCAGATTTGCCAAGAGGACCGCATATTTTCCCCTCAAGTGATAGTTTTTTTTTATAGTTCCCAACTTTTGCATGGAAAGTGACACACACAAGTGTCAGGCCTCATTTTGTGCGTACGCAAGCATTGTACTTCCACCAAAAAAATTGGATTTGGGCACTGAGCTTTATTATACACTGGAGTGCTAATAGTCCGCTGTTAGAACAAGTCGCTGTGAAGCCACCAGCCGCCATATTGGTACTCCCTATTTTCCTCCAGTAACTAGGGAATATGTGCGCTACAGCATCGAATAACGAGGATTTTCTCATGTTCAGGGGGGCTTAAAACTTTTAAAATGTCAAATGCCATATAGTTTTATGTTATGTTCTAAAACTATCAAGTACCGAGAAAGTCATGTGCTGAAATATTTTGCATTTTATTTATTCAAATATATATATATATATATATATATATATATATATATATATATATATATATATATATATATATATATAACATTTATAAATGTATAAATAGCAATATACAAAAACATATTTTTACATATATATATATATATATATATATATATATATATATATATATATATATATATATATATATATATATATATATATTAATATGAATAACATGTAAAATATTTCAGCACCTAATTTCCTAGTAGTTGATAGTGTTAGTACATCCACTGATTGTAGAATTACCTATGAAACGTTTTCACACAGCCAGAAAACTGCTTTGTTGTTACAACCAATTCCAATGAGATTCTGTGAGAGTAGGGAGTAGCAAGATGGCGGCCAGTGACTTCAGTTTTTTGGCAAAATCAGCACTCCAGTGTATTATATAGCTCAGTGGATTTGGGCCACATTTGCCTGTAGTGGGATCGTGGCCTTCCATATGTGGTCCTAAGTCTGACTCTTATCTGATATTTTTAACAGTGACTCGAGTAGGAAGACCAAGGCCGATTTGATGTATCTTTGATGTCACTTTCCATCAACATTTGAAACAACTTATTTTTTTGCAGCACTAATGGCTCATTTTTACAAAGTAGGCTGACAGGAAAGGGGGTTTAGAGAAGGGGGAAGGACATGTGGTAAAGGACCTCAGGCCGGAATCAAACTTCAGCCGCGTCAAGGACTAAAGCCTCCATACATGGGTTGTGCTCTCTAACCCTGCGCCACCGGAGCACGCCCCAACATTTGTCGCAACTTTGCACCGTCGGCAGCTAGAGTGATGGCAGTTAGCATTAGCAAGACAAACAGCCACTGTCTGCCACAGCATTGTTCAGTGAAGGCACAGCAAGATACCAGACCTCATCAATACATGCAGCAAAATTTCTGCTCCACCAAAACTGGACGGATCATAAAGGAACCATTTGGACGTAAGGTACGAACAAGCAAAAATACGTGTACGATCCTCGTTTCAATCTGTTGTTTCGCATTTCAATGGCTGCAGCGTGTCATAATTTGCCCAAGGTGCAACGCGATACAACAGATGATGACGAGTGTCCTGTCTTGGGAGTTAAGAGATAAAGCACTAACATATATCATTAAAAGCCTAGAGTTATGAATGAACCCAGTCTGTGTGAAGCTGTTAAAAATCCTTGCACCAATCATACAGACCTCCATGCAGCCAAATCTTTGAAATGCCAGAATACAGAGTCTCGCTCTCTTTTAATTTGTGCGTTTCCCCCTCAGCTTCCGCTGACACAATAAATGGCTTCCATTGTTGGACACTTTAAACCATAACACCTATTTCTTCCATGTTACCTTATGTTGTTGTTTTTTTTTTACATTGGCTGATGTTAGTTCGAATATCTTATTTCTCTTAATTTAATCATATTTGAGATTTGCTTCTTGTTTTTAGTCAATTTGTCTTTGTCTGATATAAGCATTTCTTTGAAAGATTTAAGTGTGGTGCAAAGGAAAAGGGAGAATACGAGGGCTAACACCTTTAAACACTCTATGTCCATTGGGCTGTTATAAAGGGAGGCATTTCAAACAAAGAAACAAACTCTCCAATGACTTTGATTAAAAAAAAAAGAAGTCATTTCCGTTTTGGTCTGACCATCGTTGTGACACGGCTCCACTGATATATATGCTAGGACATTAACCTCTAATGTGTTCATGTAGGCGACTACTTTACTCTGACTATATCATGCCCGCTTAGAGGAGGGTGTCTACCATTTTGTGTACGTGTGTGTGTGTGTGTGTGTGTTGTGTAAATAGAAAATTATCCCTGGGGACAAACGATGGGGAGATGATATCTTGTGAAGTGTGCCCTTTAAAAATAGCAGGGTCGCTGTCAACATTACTCGGCTCCTGATTGGGCTCTGTAGTTCTGTGTGTGCTTTTGTGGGGGTTTATTTCTACACGCCACCATGATATGTGTGCGTGTTTGTGTGTGTGTGTGTGTGTGTGTGTGAGCGCGCATCATTGCAGTCTTCTGAATTTTCTGCATGTGCGTAGACAAGTTGCAGCTATTGGGATCTGTCATCATGCATGACTGATCTCCGCATGCCCTGTGTGTATATATGCACTAATAAACGGTAGTGTCTTCAAAGAGGTATGAGGTGCATTTATCCTGGGCCCCTGTGACTGATGTTCGTTGTAATGTGAAACACCGCCTGAGGGTGACATGGATAGAGAGAGAGAGAAAGAGAGAGAGAGAGAGAGAGAGAGAGAGAGAGAGAGAGAGAGAGAGAGAGAAAGGGGGCGGGATGTAATAAAAGAAGGTGGTTGAGGAGACAAAGGAGCAATATAAAACAAATGATGTCTTTACATTCATATGTTGCTAAAATGTAATTTAGTCCTCTTCCTCAATTTTTTTTGATCTGCTTATCTCTTGTTTCACATTACCCCCCCATAATGGAGCTCATTAATAACTGCAGTATTGCATTTAGGTACAGCAGCGAGCCTCAACACACAACCAATGCGTGAGATTAGGGCAATAAAATGCAATTCAGCAGTGACTGATTGCTACGATCGTGAAATTCCTCAAATGTCCGGACCAAAGAGATCACACGTGTATATTTGTAGTTGTTATCTGGGTGTGTAACCCGAAGCATCCTGAGACCTCGATGAACAGATACATGATTTTCAGGAATCACGGGGAAACAATTTCCCACAGGAATCAGGGTGGTTCAAACCCAAGCCGACAACAGTAAATACATAAACCTTATACAAGGTGTTGTTTGCCAATGTAAAGGCCATATTAACCATTTGATGTCATGAGAATCTATTTCAGCTTAATTAGCAATATAAAAGGCCATCTTATCTCTGTTGATCTTCATGACATGTCGATAGATTAAAAACAGCAACTGACAACCTAAATCATTTTCTTGAGTTGGGAAAAAAATGGCAAAAACAGCATAAATGGAAATCATGGATCTACTTATACCTTGTTTAAAATGCATCAGCACCATAGCTTTAGCTTCACATATTACCATCAAAGAAAAAAAGACATTCCACCCTCTTTTGTCTCTCAGGTTTTATCAGGGCATCAAGACGTAACAGGATTGATGGGGTCTGTCTGGTAGAAGGCTCTAAAACCGTTCAAATATAACGAATAAATATATACAGCAGAATATTTAGTGCTAACAAATAAAGCCTAGAAACGCTATGTGTGATAAACCATGCACGTTCTTGCTGTTTCCATTAACAGGGAACATAGCAGCCAGGCGATGCTAATCAACGCTGATGAATTATTGATCATCAGCATGAGCAAACATGTAAAAGCAGGGTTTTTTTTTGGTTTTCTGGCCTGGTGTATTCAGGTAGTTTCTAACACGATGTCAAGGGAGAAATACATCAACAGTGACCTTGGAATAGAAGTTGGTGTTGTCTGTGAATCTGGGAAGGGCTAAGGAGTCATTTCCAGAACAAGTTAAAGTTCCCAGGGGTAGACATCCCAGGAAACTTAGCCCAAGGTCAGTCTGTGCGTTGCTCAGATGCTAGCAGTGCTAACCCCAACCCCAAGAGGTCAATTTAGGAGTCCAGAGCTCCCAATTAGCATGTAAATATTAGTTGTTCATTGAAGCACATTTAAAAATAAAATAAAAAGCATCTTCTTTCTAAAAAAGAACATCACAGGCCAGATTATGTTTGCAAAATGCAGCCTGAATAAACCATAGGACCTGTAAAACAATATCCTTGGGATAAATGAAGCCAAAGTAAAGATGTTTCAAGCTACTGCAGAATGTCATGGCTAAAGAAATATACACAGCATATCAGCTCAAAAAAACTCATACCTTATATACCAACTATCACTCGTGGTGGGGGAGCCCATATTCAGGGCCTGTTTAGCAGGCACAGGACCCTAGTACCTCGTAGGTGTTGAGTTGATCACAAAGTCCTCTATATTTGAAGGTTTCTGGAGTCAATTGAATGCCATCTGTCTGACTGCTCAAAACTGGCTAAAACTGGGCCAACAATGGGACAATGGGACAATGATCCTAAACACAGCAGCATACATACAGCAGGTGGTTAAAAAAATACCAATTTTTCTACAACGGCCCAGTCAAAGTCCAGAAATGCTGTGCTGGGATGACAGGATCACTTAAATAATAAAGTAATCAAGAAAACCTACAATTATAGTTATTGGCATTGAGGTGGTTCTGCCAGATCTTGGATAATGTGGTATTCTTCATTTTTCATGCACAGCTTCTGTGGATTTAAAATGTGTCAGAAATGGATAAAATCCTGATTAATTTCATTACGACAACATACAAAACACTATAGACCTAAAAGATTATTTCATTTTGTTTACTTTTTTAATATCTGTAGTAATTTTTATCTCAGTTCAATTCAGTTCAAATTATAAGGTGTTTTTTTTTTCTTCAAAATAAATCAGCATAACCTTATAAAAGGTTAATAGTGGGTAACTTTCTTGTTTCTTGAATATTTTTACCTCTAATTCAGACTACTTTTGTTCCAGACTTGCACAAATGAAAGCATTGTTCTATGTACAAACTGTATTCAAAGAAAATCGGCTCACCTAGTGCAGCATTAGATTTTAAATCTGAAGTCCGCTGATCTGATGCCCGCTCTCCAGAAAATTACAATTTTATACCCAAAAGGATCTACTTTTACATTTTTCACACTGGAAAAAGGCCACACTGCCACTCCAGAACCCAAGATTTGAGTCTGAGCCAATTTTCAGTCGCCCCGGAGTAAACTTTCACCAAGAGCATACCAAAAACATTAAAAATTCAATATTGTATCCACCAACCTGCTCATGTGGTGATAAACTCAAGTTCCAGATTTTTAAAGATCTTAAATCAACACAGAACACTAAAAGCATACACGAAGGTGAAATTGGAGATGAAACGGCTTGGGAGGCTCTTAAAGAAAGGGGAAATGTCCACACACACTCACCAGGAATTTATGTGGGACGCCCCAATAAACTCCAGAGATAACAACCTACAAATCTATCCTTAACAGACTGTCCACCCTGCTGCCTCACCGTGCTCTACTCCCCCGTCTCCTCTCGTCTCTCTCCGCTGTCTGTCTCCTATTGCTGTTGTCTTTCATCACTCCCTCCACTCTGTGGCCAAAACTGATCAGAGGCTGAATCAATGAGGAGATGTCTGAGAGTGACTCTGTGTGCACATCTAAGATAAAACGCATGCCTTTGCACACAGAGAGGAGACTTTTATGTGTTTCTTCCTTCTTACAAAGCGACTGGGGTTTAATGTGTTCAGCCCCGTTCTTAAATCAGTACTCCATATATCAAAAAAGTGCGGAGGAAAAAAAAAAAAAGGCACATTAACAAGTGCTCGTGCCTGTGTGTGTTTCTTTGAGGGTGCCTACCAGTGGATGCTAAATAATGCAGCGTTCTTCCAAATTCCTCCCCTCCCCAACAACATCCTGATTAGTGATTCGGGGTTTGAAAATGTTAATGCTTTTAACACAGTCACTCCTCATTCCCATCACACTGTGGAAAATAGCGGGGCCAGGGAGGCTCGTACATAAAGCATTCACACACGTGGACAGCAGCAAAGCTGGGCTGACAGGTTTACATTAAATCACATAAAGCAGACAGACAAAACACGGCCAGAGAGTCCTGGAAGCACAGGACTGGCACACTCATGCAGGCATGTAGACACACAGATGGCTAAGAAAGAGGTTAGAAGAGCACAGGGCATTTATTATTGATCTCTATTGTTATACCTCAACATCTGCGCTGCTAAATCCTATGGTCTCTGCTCTTTTCCCCTTTGTCGTTTTATTTTCAATGTTTCCAAATGGTACATCAAAAAGGTTGATATGTATTAAACAGTTAGAATTGAGATACGTGAAGATTGACATTTTATTTTTAGAACCAAAACAAGCCTTGCTTTTGCTAAAGAGCACCGATTTCCGTTACAAATTATGATGAGACAATCCATCATAATTTTTTGTCTTTAACGACGCACCCGAATGGCTCCTTTTTGTCAGGGTGGAGTAAGTACAACGACTGGAATGTATTTTGAAAAGAAAGGTTGTGGATTT
Source organism: Fundulus heteroclitus (assembly GCF_011125445.2). NCBI lineage: Eukaryota > Metazoa > Chordata > Actinopteri > Cyprinodontiformes > Fundulidae > Fundulus > Fundulus heteroclitus. Next base: position 37,062,454 of record NC_046382.1, read on the forward strand.
TTGCTAATCTACTGTTTAAAAGCAAATACATGCTTTTATGTTATTTAATGTTTATCAAATAACTCTTGGTCTGTTAGGTATTTCCGGTGAATATTGGCTTTGTTATTAGGACAATAGTTGAAAAAGTGATTTGAGCGCTGCCATTCTTCTTACAGTCAGCTCTGCACACATATGGAATAAATGAGTGACAACTTGTCCTCTTCTCTTCACGATTTTATTAACATAAATAAATGCTCATCCAGGGAACACCGTTATATAATGTTGTTTAACTGAATAAATTATATATTTCAATCAAAAACTTGTTTTAGTAGGCTAGTGAAACTTAACTAAACCTACTAAGTGAAGTCAAGATGAAGGAAACTAAGGAACAATGTACACACAAAAAGAACAAAAGGACAAATAGAAATAGTTGAAAACCTTCCCCATAAGAATGATTTAGTGAATTTCAGAATTCAGTGAGGATCATCTTCATTCATCTTAAAGGCATACTATGCAACATTTTTCAGTTAATTAATGTGTTCCATACCGTTTCGGATGATTAAATGAGTCATTTCAGGTTGAACAAAGGTTTTCTCGGCCGCCCTGGGGGTCTGTGGGGGAAATACCGCACTTGCAATTGCAAGAGCTCACGGCCCGCACTCACAGAAGTCTCTATTTACGGCGAGAACTCCATGTGTTTTTGCCCTGCCATTCACTATATGCACGCGCGAAAGCAACAACAAAGAAACGCGTGTTAACATCAAATAAACATGCAAGCATATCGAGTTTTATTATTATTATTATTATTATTATTATTATTATTATTATTATTATTATAATAATTATTATTTATTTATTTATTTATTTATTTTTATGTTGGCGAGACGCTACCGCGGCGCGGCGGCGGTGGCGAGGCGGTGGCGGTAGCGTCTCGCCAACATAAAAAAATAATAATAATAAAACTGGCGAGGAGGCGGCGGCCTCGGCTCGGCGAGGCGGCCACCTCGCCAAGATAGCGCTGCGGGAAGCCTGATGTTCATACCTTCACTGTGTTAGTCATTGTTTGTACTGCCGTTTTTTCCACTTTTCGTTGCGTTCGCCTGTCTGCTAAGCTCAAAACAACCGCGCCTGGCTTGATGGAGAAACCAGAACAGCTGAGCATCTTTACCACAGTGCACTTTTACTTTCGCCCTCTGGGGGGAGCCTCGCTGGAAAATCAACCCCGGTTGCATAGTATACCTTTAAAACATTTGGAATTAAAATTTGCACTTGAAACTTAGAAAACTTGGACAAAATTACTTTAGATCAGAAACCCCCAAGGATTTATCTAGTGTATTTCTTCTTATTATTATAAACAATTAAGTACTGTAATTTTATGCTTTTTTATGTTTGTTGATGTATGAATAGAAACAATTAAGCTTTGAATGTTAGTGATAAAGCTTGTTACAGTGAAACTAAAGATGTCTAGTCCAGGACTTAGCTTATGCCTTTGTTAATGTAAAGTTTTCTTTTCCTATGTAATATTTTCCTCTGCAATGGTTTTCTTTTAATTGTCTTGTTACTGAAAAGTGCTATATAAATAAACTTGCCTTGCGTTTTGACTACTCTCAGGATGGAAGGACCATTTCGCCTAGTGTAACAAAAAGTGGTTCTGAACAGGCATATTAGCATATTTTCTGAAGATTTAGGTCTTACATCTATCTATCCAGTCACTGTGGACAGCCTAAAGAGCCACATGTCTTTTGAGACATTTAGAAAGAAAAATGTGTCAATCTCTAAAATTATTGCATATTTGTTATTTTTTTCTGTACCATTTAACCAGTTGTTTTTGTCATTTTAAATAAGTTTCAATTTTTACACTCTGTCTTTGTGAAGATCTTTGTAATGAGTATTTGAGAAATGTGCTTTATATATAAAATCATCTTACTAACTTACTTTGTTCAATGTGGCAGAGAATAACAATGAAAAAATATCAGACTTTGATATGATGTGGTATCATCTGTGGTATCGTTTGTGGTTCACAATTTTGAAAGCGGACAAAGTTACTTCGACAATGCCATGCAGTTACAACAGTTGGCCTCTATGGCAAGATGCTGTCCCGTATGAGCAGCAGGTGAGGCAACAAGGTATCCAGCATCCATCCATCCATCCATCCATCCATCCATCCATCCATCCATCCATCCATCCATCCTTCCATCCATCCATTCATCCATCTTCCTACACGCTTATCCCTGTTGGGGTTGTGAGGGGTGCTGGTGCCTATCTCTACACCCTGGACAGGTCACCAGTCTATTGCAGGTATCCAGCATGTTGTTCTGTATAAATGAGACAAGGGAATCGGTACGGAAAAAGATTGTGAACAGTGACAGACTATGACATATTTGACGTGTGGTTATATAGATGCCAAGTAAGGTTGGACCATGTGGTGCAGAGCTGGCTTGTCTGGTCTGCCCCAGAGTTTTAAATGAGACTTTCACATTTGCTCAAATGAAGTGGCGCGTGTGAGGAAGAAAATTCTAATCTGTTCAAAGTGGGGCCATCAACTCTTGTGTGAAACCTTCCTGAATGACCTTCCCAAAGACCCGACGTCAACCTTATTGAAAATCTATGGACTATATTTAAAAGCCAGGGCCTTGCCAGGAAACTGACTAGTTGTAATGATCTTGAAAATATCTGCCAAGATCTATGCCAGAAGACTGTTAATGGTTACAAGAAGCACATGGGAGAGGCACATTTCCCTTGTACCAAATTGTTGAGATGGGTCTGGCCCTGTACATTTGGGTATTTGAAATGAATTTCATATATGGCGGGGCGACGTGGCACAGAGTTTAGGGAGTTCATCTTGCAATTGGCAGGTTGCCGGTTCGTTCCCCCCGCTCTGACTGTCTCTGTTGTTGTGTCCTTGGGCAAGACACTTCACCCGCATTGCCTGCAGGCGGTGGTGCAGATGCATGGCAGCCTCGTCTCTGTCAGTGTGCCCCAGGGCAGCTGTAGCTACTAACATAGCTCATCAGGGTGTGAATGTGTGTGTGTGAATGGGTGAATGACTGAACTGTAGTGTGAAGTGCTTTGGAGGTCGTCAAGACTAGTTAAAGCGCTATACAAGAACAAGCCATTTACCATATGGCATAAACGTACTGCATGTAGTGAGTTACTGACTGCTCAAAGCACTTACAATTGAACCAAGTTAATTTATACAGCATTTATTCACAAAACATGTAATCTCAAGACTGTTTACAAAAAATAAATAAATTCAATCCAATCATTCAGACAGATTCTAAGTCAAGCTCCTTCCAAATTGATCCTGGTTATCAAACAGTCAATCTCAGATCATTATTCCAATCGGTTAAAAGTTTTCTATCTTTTTTTAATTGAGTTTTCTGTCTAAGGAAACCCAGCAGACAGCTTTATAGTGTTGTTTGCAGCCAAGATGAGAGGCACCAGCAGCTGTCTGTGAGACTGACTACAGAAGTGGAAAAGGAATCATGGCTCCTTCAAGTAACTGTAGAACAAATGGTGCTTTCACATGAAGTCGCTAATAATAAAAAAAAAGACAAGAAGTTGCTTTTTGAAGGTACATAAGCCGAGGTTGGAAAAGTCACAGTCAAAATCGTTGCTGTGACATGGAGCCTCAGCCTCCTCAGAAAATGAAAGGCGGAGGGTGTGTCTGTCTTTTCCCTCTCACAACTGCAATCTGTGGGAGTTTCAGATAGGCAGCTACCTGAGTGAGCCGCTTGAACGTTATGAATTTTTATGTGTTATGAGCGACCCGAATCTCTGCAATCACTGAGCAGGCCGGGCAAGCGGGCCAGGCTACTGTCCGGGCCACCGGGAAAACTCCTGATGCTCCATATGGCCAGTCCACCCCTGGTAATGGTAGTACTTGAGCCTATAATGGCCCCAACTAGGAGAGAAACACTGCTAAGCAGATAAGCCCTGGGCCAGTTTTAAAGTTTAGAGGATGAAAGAGAGTACATATAGACGGTTGTAGTAGAAGCTCAGCCAATAGCTATGTCTGGGAAAGACACAGGGTTAATTAACCACTGAAAGACATGGCCATCTATTGAAGGAGAACATTAAGATGTTGGCAGTAGTAACTCAGCCCATGGATAGTATAAAATAACCCAAGCCTTAGCAATGCAGATGCTCAGTCTGCGCTGATGAAGATTGACTCATCTCGGTTTTCCAATGGCGGGGCAGTCAAACCTTTATATCTGATTAAAAGTTATTGAACTGTTTTTGTACCCTATCCTGTCTTTGTGCAGTGGCACACTGTAAACTTTACAGCTTTCATTCCAAAAGACACTTGATACGCAAATCAGGACCATACCATATGCGACACATATACATGGCAGAACTTGATGTATGAAAAATATGTTTCATTTTTTTTTATGTGTGGATCAAGGGTTTTTGACACACCATGACAGGATAAACATGGGTGTAAAATGAGAGGTATAAGAAACCTGATAACATTTTACTGAAATATAAGGAAATTAAATGGCCCTTTAGATAATGGAAAAGTTACTGGTGCTGACATGCAAAGTGGGAATGATAGTTTTAACACTTTCTTAGCTTGCTGCAACCAATACCACCTGAACCTATGATTTGTGACTAAACTGTGCCTAAGACGCTGCTGCTTCACATAATGAAACTGTCCATGAAGACAGTGTGAAAGTGATTGGAAATTAAACTTTTTACAATGACAGTATTTTTTGTTAAAGAACAGCAGTTTGTTAAGGTTGGCTGTGTTGGGAAATCAGCCACAATAATAAATGTAAGACTGAAGCAGACTCACTCCCCAAGGGGCTGCCCCACCAGCAGGGTGCCAACACTAACGCCATCTTTCTCTTTCACCCGCTGTTCGTCAGCAGCACCAGAGAGGAACGGTCTCTCACTGTCCATGGAGACCCGCCAACATGTGCAGGCTGGACCACGCTAAGTAAAGTCTGTTTTCTGTTGGACCAACATCAAAATTAAAGGAGCGGTGATCTTTCTAAGCTGTGCTAGAGAAGCTGGCCCCAGAGCCAAGACACAATCCTGCAGAACGTGTAGAGATCCCCACGCTGTTCAAATCACTGTTTCAACTATTGTCCTAATGTCAGCTGATTGAGCTAATATTAACTGGACAACACCTAACAGACCAAGAGCTATTTATTAAACATTAAGTAACTTACAAAGATGCTTGATGGCACTACAGCTGATTCAGCAGTAATGAACCGGTTGCTTGTAAAATGGATGTGGATTCAGGGCTGAGAGGGCTTTATCTCTGTGGTTGTTTTTGACAAAGCTCATTTTACAGAGATTTTACCGGGACTTTAGCACAAGACTCCAGACTTATGTTTGTGCACATGTTGTAGGAAGAGATAAATCAGTAATCTAAAATTTAAATTGCATGAATTTATTAAGATGGCATTGATGAAATTTGTTTATAACGATTTCTTAACACAATCTCTTAAAGGTGTTTGTCTAAAATGGAGACTATCAGGAAGTGAAGAAACTGTTTTATGGGATGGGTCTAATACTGGACGCTAGCCCCAAACAATGTAAAATAAAAGAGGGAAATCTCCCCTAGACCTCCATTATAAGATAGTACAACAGTAACACTGGTCACTGCTACAAACAGCAAGGTGCAGTTCTGAATGTATAACTCAACAAGGCAGGAGGTCAGTGCAGAAGACTTAATGACTCCATTGATGAAAAGCAAAACACCGGCGCTGCCAAGGCAGGAAATTCCGTAAGAATCCAAACAAGCGCTAAGCCGAACTGCAATGTGAAAATAAGGCCGGGGCGAACATGAAGGAAACAACAATAGAGGGCTGACAAAAGCCAGCTGTTTCAGTCAGAGCGGAGTGTATATGTACCGGAGACTGTGATTACTACGGCGGGTGCAGGTAGGGTAATCAAGCAAGGAACGAGTAGGGAGATGGCAATCAGAGGCAAGATCAGAGAAGCTGAGGACTACGAGGATAAAAAAGTCAAACTCAGAATCAGAAAAGGGCTCCAGAAAAACCGTAGACTCAAAAAAATAAAATCATGTTAAAACCTATAGGCCATAGAGCAGTCACTTCCAAATGTATCATTGCTGTTTCCACTGCCACAAACACTAAACTGCAACACAGAAACAACACAGAGACAGCATAATCAAGAAAGTATCTACAGTAAAAGGCTAATGTGAAACTGTTATAATTTTACTTGATAAAATAACTGAGGTAGCTCTGAAGCAATGAGTATTGCTTAAGATTAGCAAGAAACAGGATCGTTTGCTGTTAGAATGAAAAGAAGAAAACATTCTGCAAGCCTGTTTGAAAGAGCTTGATTTTTAAGTACAAAACCACAGTTTGAATACAAAAATGTAGATCTGCTTAGATACATTTTTGTCCTTACTTTGAAGTGGTGTGTGAGTATGGTTTTGTAGTTCCAAAAAAAAACATTTTGGTCAAGACCACCTAACCTGAGACTGAGCCTAGACAAAGACTGTGAGAGAGGTGAGACCAAGCGCTATATCAGATCAAACCGTATGTGATAAAATCTAGATTGCTGCAGCCACCATGATGATGTAGTTGCAGCTGGAGGTGTTCAAAACAACAGAAATATTTTTCACAGAAATATTATGTCACACTATCTCCGTCTCCATCCTCAGCTGACCCTCCGATGCCACCTGTCACCACCACTTCGGACCATCACTCGCCACGCTAGCCTTATCCACCAGGATTTGGATCTCTCCATCCATTCTCTACCCACAAGTACGAATCTAAACCTCCACACTACTCTTATGTACCTCCTCCTACTCCTTCATCTAACCCCTGATCTCCTCTGCAGTGAGCCATTCCCAAGCCGCTCCACAGGAACTATCCATCCTCTCTTCGGTTCATTCAGTAAACTCTGTTAAACCTGTCTTGTCTCCTGGGAGACAATCTGCATCTGGGTGTGAAAAAGATTAGCCAGTCGTGACCGTGTCCCCTTAAGGCTGCATTTTCTGAAACCTTAGACCGTTTTGTGAAAGAAAAAAGAAAAAAAAACACATGACAAACGGGAGCTGTCCAGTCTTAGTAATAAAAATGACAATATATGGAGTGTTTTTGAATAAATGTAGTAGATTACTACTTTGATGTTTTAAAAGCATGACATGTTTTCTATGTCATTCATTATAATTTGATGTAATATTGGAAAGGAAATCAATATATTTTCGTTTGGAGGGCGAACAAAGAATATCACAGCAAACCCCAAAAATGTCTGGCAGCATATCTGAAAATGGTTCTGACGGCCTTTTCATTGTGTTATCATGATTTGGTCTCAAATTAAGTCGGAAATTAGTGACAAAGAGGGGAGCATTTGTCTTTGTGTTTAGCTATTTTCCTTTTTCTTGTGGGCTGAACAGTGTTTCAAAAATCATTGGCACAATTTCCCGTGAGCTAAAATGCTGGGTTTTCTTTGGCCGTTTCAGCTTCTTTACACAGTCCAAAAATATGGTTGGTAGGTTAATTGGTAACTCCAAATTGCTTTGGCAGAGAGCAGATGTGTGGATATGTACATTTGTCTGTGTGATCATTGCTGGGATGAATGTCCAGTCCTTCACAGACATAAAAGAAAAACTACAATTCATGCACACACCTGTTCAATGTTAATTTACAATCAGCAACATGTATGGCTTTAGACCTTTGGGAGGAAACAAGAGAACCTAGAGAACCCAAAGCACTGAAGCACTGAGGTCCAAATCAGTAAAGCCCTGGACACGTTTAAATGTGCTCATAACTGTTGGAATCCAAATAAACATTAATCTCCACTTCAGGTGATTTATTTTTGTCAATGTTCTTTGTTTTTGTGTTTTTTTGGTCCAAGTGTTTAAAAAAAAAAACAGCCTTAAAGCACAGCTTGACACTGTTTACAGGCAAAGGGAGTGATGCTCGTCTGTCTAAGAGGAGACAGCAGAAAACCAACTCGCCTTGCTGCAGAGAGCATTAAAATTCAGAACAGGAAAACTGGCAAACGTTTTGTTCTCCCTTGTTTGAATTTTTGGAAGCGCTCTGCAAACAAGGTGAAACGAATGAGTTCCCGTTTATAAAGAAGAGGGGGGGGGGGGGTAAAAATTGCCAGAGAAAGACTTTATCTTTTCAAATGACTGAATTCAAATGAACTCACAGTGCAAAGGAAAATGTGTTCAGTTTAAACTGCCTGAGGCAAAAAAGGAGAAATAAACATGCTCTGTAAGCCTCCTTTTGTTATTCCTCTTGCATTCTGGTTGGGAAATGGAGCGTCTTTGTAAGTTCTCTACATCTGCATGCCATTTCATATGTGTAGTAAGTCTTTGTTGCTTGTATATCCACCAAATATTTGATGCATAATAAATGCCTTTTCTTTCTCTCTATTCAGGATGTTCTTCTAATTCTCTGTATGTACATGGTTCTTATTTATTCTTCTTTATCATTTAGTCTTAACAATGGGTGTTTTATGAGCCCAGCTGTCCAGGGCGTTTAGACCTATGGAACTTAATTCAAGCATTTTCCAGGTCTGGTATTTTTTATTTTTTTTTACAGCATGGACAAATAAAACATAATATGGGAAAATATTTTCGTTCCCAGACATTATACTTAGTTTAACCTGGCAAGCCAGATTGATAGTGTGTAGCCTTTTTGGTTTAGTTCTGCACATTATCAATCTGAGCCTGCTCCCATTGAATCTGTTTGGGGAAAGGTGGGACATTCAGCAGGACTCTCTGTGCTGATTTGGCAAAGCGACACCTAGTGCCCGTCTACTAAAAGGTTGGTTTTAGCCAATCGCTGCAGCAAATAAAAATGCCATAAGCAGGAGCAGCCATGAGAAACCATAACAAGTTCATACGGGACAAGACACTTCTTGCTGTTCTTCTTTCAAAGAAGAAATCGTGGATTGTCACAAAACAGATGAGGTAGCAGCAGCTGCGCATGTGTCCTCCTGCGCTGCCATGTCTATTTTGAAAGCAAGGGCTTGCTTTCGTCACAGCTGTGAATCCCGCCTTATACCATAATACTGCAACGTGATTGGCTCGACAGGCGCGGACGGCTTAGACGGGAGCGGGACAAGATCATCCTTCCTTCCTTCACTGTAAAAACAGATCTAAAAATAAGCAAAATGTCCTTAAACATAATGTTTTTGTCCTTGATTTGAGCAGGTAAATAAGATCATCTGCCAATGGAATGAGTATTGTGACCCCTAAATTAAGATAATTAGACATCCTGCACTTTAAATAAGATGATGGAGATGAGTTGTTCCTATTTTAGGTGCAAAAATCTTATTCCGTTGGCAGATCATCTTATTTACCTGCTCAAATCAAGGACAGATACACTCATTTTCAGAAAATTTTACTTATTTTTAGTTTGGTTTTTGCAGTGTTCCTTCCTTCCTTCCTTCCTTCCTTCCTTCCTTCCTTCCTTCCTTCCTTCCTTCCTTCCTTCCTTCCTTCCTTCCTTCCTTCCTTCCCTCCTTCCTTCCTTCCCTCCTTCCTTCCTTCCCTCCGTATTTAGCCTTTAAAAGTGATTAACAGTGATTGAAAACTCTGGAAATCCGACACTCGCAAAGAAGGCTTTTCTCGTGACGTGAAAAATTGCGGGACTCTGGTGTTCGCAGATAAAACACGTGACATGAATATAATGCGATTTTGTTTCCAAGGTCACCAGGCTGCGTTATTTTCTTTGACGTGCGGTCGTCCCGCTGTGATACGGAGAGCATCAAGGTTAAAATGTTTTGATGTTTCCAGTAGGTGATCTCACCTCTCCTTCTCTCTGATGATGCAAGCCCTCATCACTCCTTGCTGAAAGATACTGGCTAGCACCAGGTTCCAGGAACTGCCTCCCTCATGCCTTTTCTATCTGCCTTTTTTTCCCCCCTCCATCGCCGCTGTTTTTGCTCCCCATCTCCGCGTGTGATTCAGATGTCCTCCCTAGAAGCGCACGGGCCCCAACAAATCTGACTGAGTTGTTTATCACTGACGTTTGAATGTCAACTTGGCAAAACCTGAAGCTATAGCTGTTGTGTGGAAAGGAATGAGACTAATTACACAGACTGACAGACAGAGAAAGAGAGAAAAAAAAAGCTCGCAGGAGATGCAACGGCACAATCAGAGACACAAACAGACAGAGAAATTGGGTTTTTTCACATAATAAACAGACTGGGGCTATGCTTTCATGTTTCTAGTTTAACTGTGCGATGAAGCAATTACCAGTCTTTCTCCCTTTTTTTTTTGCCTCCTTCTGCTCTCCTTCGAGCCGCCTTCCATCTCTTGCATTCTTCGCCTCCTATTTCTGTCTTTTCACCTTTCTCCCTTTCCCCTTTTTGCCTCTGTTTCTCACATGGTTCAGTGATTGGAGACTTCAAATTGCCACTGAATTTCATCATAAAACCAGACTCTGCTCCCCCTGCCCTTGTTGCCTCTTGCCAAATACACAAAGATATGCAAGTGCACACACACGGGTTCATGCTAAGATGCCACCAGGACCGAATCCATGTCAAAAACATGGGAGAGACAAAAAAAAGCTGCGAAAAATAGATCTTTTATTTGCAAAAACTATATATATATATATATATATATATATATATATATATATATATATATATATATATATATATATATTTGTGTGTGTGTGTGTGTGTGTGTGTTTATCTGATGTATTCAATCCCCACACGTCGGCAGGAGCATACAAAGCAGGATAGGAAGGTAAAAACAACTGGGACGTTTCATGCAAATAAGCAGACGGTGTGTTTGGAGCTCAGTGATCTCCTTGTGGCTTGGGCTAAGCACGATCTGCGCAAACAATCACAACACACGGTCAAATTGATATGCAGCAAGACTCTCTGCTCCTGGGTGGTTGTTGGGATTTGGGTGTGTAATGTGTTAGAATTCCACTCAATTTAATTTTATACCCAGGAAAACTGAAATAACACAGCCAGCTACTGATGCACGTGCAGTTCACGTTAGTGTCACTTCATCCAAAACAATCCCATGTTGTCGGAATGACGTGCCTTAGTGTAACTCGGGCATATTTATTTTGGCCTTGACAATAATCATAAGTAAAGTAGTTCTGATTTCTCCCGACTAGCACCCCACCCCCCCCCCCCCCCCCACACACACACACACACCCCAGCAGGGCTGTATATTTGAGGCATGTGTGGAATTATTTGGAATTGGGCGCCCGTGTTTGACACATACACCAGCGGCATGTTACGAGCGTCTCAGGCACATTTTGAACTGTATTGCGGTCACGTCTCCCCTAGGAGTTTTAGCCAATTGCCCTTTTTTTCACACAGCAGATCAGTATCAGGAAAAAATATACTATGACATAAAAAAGAAACTGATAGCTCATTTCGACTCAACATAACAAGCGACCCGTGAAATACGTCACTGTCTTAGGTAAGCAATGTTAAGCGTGATGATGATTATATTACAGTACTGTGCAAAAGTATTCACACCCTGTCAACATGTTCTTTGTTATAATTGCAAATTAATTTACCTTAACGGGATTTTGCCTGGTAAATGTGTCGACAGTATTGTGCGGATTTAGAATATGCCCCCTGCCCTCAGATATGCAAAATCAATTGCAACCAGTTGTCTTCAGAAGTTACCTAATTAGTATACAGAGTCAATTTATAAGTCATTTAATCCCCATATAATTCCGGTTGTACTCTGAAGGCTTCTGGCATTAGTGAGAAAACTGTATTTCACTGTCAGTTTTAAATGGGTTCCTTTGTTTTAATTATCTTTAAGGGTTAACTTTTGTCAATTCTGAGATTGACTTAAGGTTACAACTGGCATCAGAGTACTCCGGTCACATTAACAAAAGAGGAATCTGTGTGAGAGAGCTGCAGCCTTTTGGATAGTTTGTATGGGTGCTGTGAGTATGGGTGGAAGTGTGCGTAGAGGCCTAGAAGCTTGAAGTTGTTAGAATATTGAGAATGTTAGAAACCTTGTGGCACTCAGTGCCCATTATTAGCAAGGGGCAGGTAGCGTTGGCTCCCAACAGCCTCAGTCAGACAGACACAAGGCACAGACTCAGGTCAACCTGGGTCCATCCATCCATCCATCCATCCATCCATCCATCCATCCATCCATCCATCCATCCATCCATCCATCCATCCATCCATCCATCCATCCATCCATCCATCCAAGCCCCCTAGAGAGCCTTAGTGAATATACTGCATCATGAAGATCAGACAGGTCTGAGATATAGTTGTGGAGCTTTTAAAAAACATTCATTTTGAACTTCTAATTACGGGTGCCCTTCAGTCTATCATCCGTGCATGGAAATTTAAAGTTCAAGTTAAAAGTTGAATCATTTTTATTTGTCTCCCTTTAAGAGACATGTCCCATACCAGCAACACCTGCTGTAAGACCATGGAGGTGAGGTGGGAAAATCTGTTCAACGGAGATCTACTTGATGGGCTCTCCAAAATTCTGGTTTGTATGGAAGAATAGTGAGACCAAAGCCATTGTTTTTTTAAAAAAAAAAAAGATAGAAGAACTCATTTGATCTGTTTGCCACAGGTCAGGTACAGGACACAGCAAACATATGGAAGAAGGTGCTCCAGTGGGAAGAGGCCAACATTAATGCACTCGGCCTGTCTTCAAAATGCTACGGTTACACCATCCCCACGGTGAGACATGGTGGTGGCAGGAAACAATGCTGAGTTAACTCTTTTCATTAGGAACAGGAAGGCTAGTCTGAGTCAAAGGGGAAATGGGTAGCACTAGATACAGGCATTCTTGAGAAGAAAACCATTTCGAGGCAGAAGAAGACTTAGGACCAGTGCAGAGGCCCACATCATAGCAGGAAAACCACCCTAAACGCACAGCCAGAGCTACAGAGGAATGGTTTAGATAAAAGCATATTCACATATTGAAATGAGCCGGTCAACGTCCAGATCGACTCATACATGCTGAAACCAAAGCCATCGCACTTATCAGACTTTGTATGAGTCAAAACATTGAAAACAAGTTGTTGTTTTCCTCCCAATTCATAAGTTGTTTGGTCTGTCCCATAAAATCTCCTTTAAAGCACGTTACCTTAAGGCTGTAACATAAAAAATGGGCAAAAGTCCCAGGGGTATGAATACTTTTGCAAGGCACTGTAATTTTCTTGCAAGTTACTGGTCTCAAATTACATTTGGAGCTTATTTGAATGACAGCAATACAAATCATAAGTATTGCAAGAATAGCAGCGCAGGTGATGAATATGCTCCAGCAACGCTGCAGAGGAAAGGCTGGGGGATGGGGAGGCCTATATGTTCCTGCCAAGCAGCAGCTCATTAACCTCATCTAATGCCACACTGCTCGCCAAAGACTCAGGTAAGTATACCTATGTGGTTTACTTACTTATACATCAAGTCACAGATCAGCATTTTTGCAGTTGAGCAAACGAGGTGATGGTGTCATTAAGCTGCGTATTTGTTGTTATATTGAATCAAATCTATTGCTTTTTATAGCCAGACTATGTAGCTGTGTTTTTAACCATAACCAATGGTATATCATCTACAATTAAATGGGAAATGGGAAACATGTAGTGTTGCTGTCAGGGATTTTAAGTAATGAAAATGTTACATTATTTCTCATCAATCAAGAATGCTCTCTAGTAAAGCACTGTCCTGTTGCTTTACATGACTTCTTCTGCCAATGTCAGAGCTTTATTATGTGTAAGGTGAGAGTTCTAAACTTGACTTCCACTAAGGAAAGGAAGTTCTTAGCCTGACAGAGTCCACTAATACTAATACTAATACTAATACTTGTTTGGCTATAAGGCCATAACTTTTAAGCTATTGCTGTGGCAGCATCTTCATGTCTTCATGTTGGCTCCACAGTAGAGAAAACAACCAGTGACGGAAACATATGACCCATTTGTAAGCGCTCAAGACACTAACGTGACTTGCTGGCCGTTGGCCGCTAATAATCCTAAATATTATTGTCATCTCTAATTGTCTTTGTAACTTTGTGCATCACAACAAAATTTATGGTCTGCATTTAACCTGTCTCTTAGGGAGCAGAGGGCAGCCACTGTGCGGTGCTCAGGGAGCATTCTGGGGATAAGGGACTTGCTCAGTGATCCAGCGTGGCAGTCTGTGGGATTCAGACGGGGGAACTGGTAGCCTTCCCAGGACGCAGGTGTCCTTCTTTAACCACTAGGCCCACACTCCCCTCAATAAAGTCAAAGTTAGCTGCTCCATCCTATTAGTTTATTTATTATAACTAAATGGTTATAACACAGATTTTTATTACTCTGAATTGCATTTGATCATTTCTTGTTTGAAATCAAAAATTCTTGGAAAGCTCAAACAACACTGAACAAAACTAATGTTTATATTTTGTAGTTCTTGCCTTTTCTATTTCATGATCAATTATGCCATATTGCTTCATAAGGTGAGCTAATATGCACCCCTAGTGGTTGTGTTATTGAAATAATTTTTTTTAAACTAAAGCTAACAAATATAATATTTAGTGCAATAAATGCTGACATATCTAATAGAAGTTATGGAAAATTAAAAACCTGTCCTTGGGAAACAGATTTGGTACACAAAATGTGACTAGCAAGCATTGTGCTTTTACCACCCCACAGATGCCAGGCTTCTTCTCAGGCTCTTTGGTCTTCTTCCATGTTTCTGAGAGTGCGTTTTTCTATACACTGGAACTCAAGCTCCAAGGCTTCCTGTCAGCATATTTTGGACAAAGAACCCATAAGCACATTGCGTCTCAGTCTGTATGACACTTTACTGCACCGAAAAAGCTCCAACAGACGCTGCTGCATGCTAAATGCACATAAGGTGCAGTATCAAAGGTCCCTCATTCCTGCCAAAATAAGACTTTAAAACCAGGACCAAATATTTCACCAGCAGATCAGCGTGCACTGTTAGATATGATTTCCTCATTCAGTGTGCAATCACAGTGTAATACATGTTCAGACTGAAAGCAACATGTTTGCATCATTATGTGGTTTACCTAACCACTGAATGAGCTCTGTTTTTATTGTTATCTTATATAAAATATTAATGTCTCTATATTTCTATACACAATATGCATATCTAAAACGAAATGTTTTTAAATCCCTTCTGTGTGTTTTCCATACACATTTCTTTGTTTGCATTTATTTATCTTTATTTTGTGATATATTTTTCTCTTCTGTATTTTCTGGAATCCTTTGTCCAATATTGCCCTTTTTCCAGTGGAGAACAAATGAAAGAAAGTTAAAGGTAACATGTCATGCTTTTTAGTTCTTCCTTTTCACATTAAAATCATTCGGTTGTGGCCTATATAAAGTCGAACTGCAGTGCTTTGGTCTGAATTTCTCATTCATTTACCTTCTTGTTCTCCCTTTTTACCCCTCTTTTGAGGTGCATCTGAGAGCAGGTGATTTTGGTGCTGTCCCTTTAAATTCAAAGGAGGGACTTCACATGTTGCCCCCCTCCAGGTCACTCCACCCTGTTCGGCC
Organism: Fundulus heteroclitus; assembly: GCF_011125445.2. NCBI lineage: Eukaryota > Metazoa > Chordata > Actinopteri > Cyprinodontiformes > Fundulidae > Fundulus > Fundulus heteroclitus. The sequence continues at coordinate 37,077,879 of NC_046382.1, forward strand.
ATTTTTAATAGTAAGTTGGGAAACTGTGTAATCAACAACTGATGACTTATCTACTTGTAGCTTCAGCATCTTTCACCTTCGCTCTGAGAAGTAAAAATGACGGATTATCAAAAGTGGTTCGCTGGATGTCCATGACCCTGTTTAGGCAAGACAAGGCAAGTTTATTTATAAAGCACTTTTCAGTAACAAGACGATTCAAAGTGCTGTACATGAACAAAAAAAGAAAACGTTACAGACAAAAGAAAAACGGAGACAGAGGGAAAATATTACAGAAGCACAATGCAGTGGAATTACTAGCTGAAGCAACTTATGCTGTGTGCTAACTTTTGATCACTCCTATATCGGTCCAAAAACTTTTATTTCAGTTTTGATTTTATTCAATTGAAGAAAATTTGGCCACATTCATGCATTGATTTATTCTAGGCATTTACTCAATGCTTGAACTGGTTCATAGTCACCTGGTGACATGGTGATGTAGAGCTGTGTGTCGTCTGCATAGTTATGGTAGCTGATGTTGTTATTTTTTATTATCTGGGCTAGAGGGAGCATGTAGATATTGAATAGGAGGGGACCCAGGATGGACCCTTGGGGAACCCCACATGTGATTTCTGTCATCTTTGATGTAAAGTTATCTACTGACACAAAAAATTCCCTGTCCTTTAAGTAGGATTTAAACCAGTCAAGTGCTGAACCAGAGAGGCCGACCCAGTTCTCCAGGCGTTCTAACAGAATGGAGTGATCGACAGTATCAAATGCTGCACTGAGGTCTAATAATACAAGCACTGTGATTCTTGTTCTGGTCATTGTTAAGAAGGTGTTCAATTGTTGAAATACAGCTTTTTCAATAATCATACTGATAAAGGGAAGTTGGAGATGGGCCTATAGCTCTGCACCAGTAGTTTGTCCAAATTGTTCAGTTCTTTTTTAGCAGTGGTTTGATAATTGCTGTTTTTAGGACTTGGGAGAAATCACCTGACAGAAGGGACACGTTTATTATCTGAATCAAATCAGACGCTATGATAGGCAAAACTCTCTTGAAGAACGCTGTGGGTAGAACTCAAGGCAGCAGGGGGAGGAACTTAGTTTGGAAATAATTTCTTGTTAGCTTTTGTTGTTTATTTGGCTGAATTGGGACATTTTGTCAAGATCAGTTCTAGTTGGAGACAGCTTTGGTTCTGAACTTGATATGGATGTACAGATTGCCCCACTAATCATTAGGACTTTCTCAGTAAAAACAAGTTGGTAAATTCATTGTAGGCCCTGGTGAAGTGGAGTTCAGAAGCCACGATCACTGGAGGATTCTTAACCTGTTGACTTTGGCAAATAAGACACAAGCATTATTAATTTTTTGCTGATGATCTCAGAGAAGGATTTTTTAGTTGTAAGTTATATCTGTCATGTCTTTATAGATGTCATAGTGAACCTGAAGTCTAGTCTTACACCACCTGCCTTCAGCTTTTCAACACTTCCTTTTTTCACGTTTAACTGCTGGAGAACTTCTCAACAGAGATTTTTTCTTCCCAGAAACAACCTTCAATTTGATTGGAGCAATGCAGTCGATGATGTCTGAAACTTTAGACTGAAAGTTATCTACTAGTTAATCTACCGAGTTACAGGACAAAGTGGAATTAGAAGAAGCTTGGTTAGAGGTTTCAGTGGTATCGTCCTTAAGGATGCGTTTTCTAATGATTTACATTTAGCTGACTGAGTCATTGTAGATGATGCTTTCAAAGATAACAGAGAAGTGATCAGATCGGACAACATCAGTTGCATTAACCTTGGAAATGTTTGGACCCTTAGTGACGATCAAATCTAAAATATGTCTCTATTGTATGTTGGTTGTATGTTGAATTAAACCACGCAGTTCCGCAGCATATACTGTGACATAATTGTTCAAAAAACATAATAGAGAACAGAGAACATAGAACATTAAATAGCTTAACAAATATGACCCAAACTCTATATAAAGATATCTATAAAGGTAAATTATATTCAACATGTTCTGCATAACCAGAGACCCCAAGCAAACAATAAAATGTATTTAAGGGCTAAAAAAACGGATTTTGCATGATATGTCCCCTGTAATTATAATTTTTATAGTTTGAGTGTTATGGTGACTCTTAACTGGGTAAGAGTTTTTCTTTTCCTCTTTTCTTGATACAAATCAATCCTTTTGGCACTCATTGTTACTGCTTTAATTGAAAGAGATAACACAGTAGCTCTCTTTTGCAGTATAGCAGCTAATTAAAGTGTACTGACCTCTGTTGAAATGCCTGGTCTTTGGATTAAACCTTGATATAGCGTTTTTTTAACTATAGCTGATTAAGTGATGCTATTAAAGTCATTCTGAGCCTGTGGCAAAGACAAAACATTAGACTTTACCCAAAAAACCCTGCTTTCATTTGCCTTGTTTTAAAATTTAAAGATATGGCTGAAAGGTAGATTTTTGTTTGTGTTTTTATTTATTTTTTTGGTAGACTAATTCAGCATCTAAAGTCGTCCACTGTATTCAGTGGACGACTTTGGGTGTCTCTGTCTCTTTAATCTATGAGCGGTGGTCCCTTCATTGTTACACTGTGAACTCAAGGAAATTAGTCATGAGCTAAGACTCTGTGACCTCACTGAAAGTCAGACATTTACCGTCAAGCCCTCATCAACTAGACAGCTCTCCTAAAATCATTATTCTGGGCTTCCTCTATGGACACTGAGGCTCACCTAAAAAGATTTTCCCATAAAAGGACTTCCCTCTTGTTCCCTTTGGGAGATCTCCAGTGACTAAGTATAGTTTGTGTTTGTTGGTCAGTGTGTCTGTGTCACAGTCTGGAAATGTCTTATCTACCAAATTGTTTGATAAACTTCCCCAATCTGTTGTTCGTTTCCAGGATTCTAAGCAATAAAAAATAGTCAATATTAAACCTATTTAATGAACTTAAACTTTGCCTTTAAATGGCTACAAATGGTATGATTACAGAACAAGCCCCCGGGTTATGTCTTGTATTTGTGTTTTGTTTTCCGGGTCTTTCAATAATGCTCATATTGCTTCTTTTAAAAACTTGTGGTGATTGAATATCTTACTACATTTTCGTGGTTCCTCAGAAAATAGAATTTTATAGTAGGGAAAAGTTTTTAGTTTATCGAACATGATCTCCAGTGGCTTAGATTGGCCATTTTCTTGTAGAGAAAACTTTGAGGAAAACTTAACCTTTGAGGAAATGTCTCTTGAGAGTGAAAAGCATCCAGATTCATTCTCCTGGGATCCTGTGGACTTACGAAACAAAAGGACATGGACACAAACAAAAATATTGAGCTCAGTACATACAGAATTGATATGCTTGTGCAACTAAAAAATCTGAGCGTTTCTCTTGTTACAGTTTTGTTTGTCTAATGTTAGATGAAGTCTAGTTACTGTTTAGACTGAGCTTAAAAAGACAGCCCAGCTGTCGACTGGTCTGAAATTTCCATCATCTCCACAGGAAGACCGGGGTCACATGGTTTCCCACTGCTCTGTGAGTGTGTATGTGTGCTGCACGTTGCTACCATTTCAATAGGAGGAAGTTGGAGTGACCCTGCACAGTAGAAGAATTCCTCGGCCAGCAGCCTTTCAAACCATTCAAAATCGCTTTGTGAAGCTTTCACGTCATCACCACTTCTATCCTATTCATCACTGTTTATGACTCATACATTTTTTTTTTTTTAAATCAGCCTGGTAGTGATTTCATAGCATCCCATTGATTAAAAAAAGTATCTGCCTTTTCCTACAACCCAACAAAAAATGATCAACAAAATTTACAGTAATAAAAAAAATCTAGTCTAATTCTTTTTGATGTATACTTATTTTAGACACCTTATTAATATTTCAATACTTAAATCCTTATTACCACTTGAATTTTGCAAAAGTGTAATGCATCATCTTAACATAGATTGTAGGTACTTGAACATGGCTAGAAGTCTTACAAAATCTCTGAGCAATATTACAGTGAATTATTTTTACGGTTTTATGTAACTATAACTAACAAATGTAAAAAAAAATGCTTTGGTGTATATATCATTAAAGCCACATTAAAGGTTTCACTTTTTGTCCATCCTATCATCTATGGTTAACCATCTGCTTTAGACACATTTTTATGGTTAGATATTCAGACCTGTTCAGTAGGATAAAACATCTTCAACTAGAATTTGAACGTGGTTTATGGGTTGAAAATCAGACCAAGAAAAAACATGTATGACTGTTTTGAATTCATTCTGATAAGTAATTTAATTATGAAAACTCTGTTTGATAAACCTCTCCAACCTCCACTCTAGTAGTCCAAGGGCCAATCCCTGAAGATATTGTCCTTCTTGATTTTTTTTTATATATATATATATTTTTTAAAACTATGCCAAGCTATTGGAGTTTTTATTTTCCTTTAGCAAAATAAAACAAATGCAATTAAAACTCCAATCCCTACCTTTCCTGTCGGTGGAAGGAAGATCTCTCCACTGATTGTTAAAAAAACGTATAACTACTTTTTGCACATCTATTGTTTGGTTTTGTGTGTTCATAATTGGTCTTTTATAGACTCCCGTCTCAGTTCCTATCAAAATAATTTTTTTTGGTTGAATTAAAATCACTTTAAGTCCAAATTTCTCCAGGGGTATGAATAATACTGGGCTTCGCAGAAGACAGTACTCTACTGCTACAACATGCACAACCACAATTTTACATCAGTTAATGACTCAATTGAAACTTGTCACAATTCTGAGTCACAAGTGTCATTAGCATTTAACTTTAAAGTCTTTCACCTTTAGAACCCCTCTTAGTGTCTTCATTTTGTTTCTCATGATACATGATGGGATCCCAGCCCCCCAAAAAGGGAATTACCTTTTATCTACCTGGTCAATGCCTGCAGCTTTAATTGTCACAAAATTATTCCACAAAGCTCATCTTCTTCACCCATCCCCCATTTTCCTCATAATGAATTTTCTCTCCATGCTTTTGTGCAGTCCAGCAATCCTAAGGCCCTTACTGCCGTGCATCCAGATGTGTGCAGATGTATCTGCTAACAAAGCACATTGTGCGCCAGCGGTTATGAAGTCCCTTCTGGTCCGCGCTGCTGAGCAGCAGGGTGATAATAGAGGGCATAAACTTTGATCAGCAGATCAAAAGGAAAGTCAGATTTCCATCAGCCTGTGCTCTACCTTTTTAAAATCAAATTTTAGCACCGTCATTCAGTGCTGGGGAGCTTTCATGTGATTTTTTTTTTTTTTTGTACCAAACACAGAAACCAAAATTGGAATAACAGAGCTAAGAAGAGAGACACAGCTTTAAAGCCTAACCCAAATCCTCTTTATCTCCCTCCCCATTTATACAAATCCTTACCTATATCTTCTTTTCTCTCTGTTCTCAGCCACTACATGTCACTTCATTGAGGCTTTGTGTTTATGCAATCCTTTTGGGATCTTGATGTAAAAACGTGTTGCTAAATATAAAACGATCACGCTAAAAAGAAGAGGTAATAATGCACTCAGCGCCAGTTCAGTTGCTTTTTTTTTTTCTTCTCCCCCGTGTTTTTGGTCAGCTAAGTAGTGCTGGGTCTTTAAAGTGAAAATAAAAGCAAAGTTGTCTGGCGCTTGATGTACAAAAAGGGCTGTTATCTTTTCAAATGCAAACATAATTCAAAGAAATGCCCCTGCTCTCTGCCGTTTCAAAGATCCCCAAGAAAGCTGTGGCCGGAATGAAGAATGTTTCCAGCTCCTTTCAGCGTCTGATGAAAACACAGCAGCTTGGACAGAATAGACCTGCTCTGACTACCAACACACTGGCTTTAATTATGTCCCAACAGACAAACAGGCGTCCAGATGGAGGTGTAAAAGGAGATATGTTGTTTTCTTTATCAAAAATTTTTTAGTTTTAAACAAGATCAAATGGCTGAAATAAAATAATTATTATGTCAAGCATGTAAACAAAACCCATCTCACAGTTCACAAAGACAGCTTCTTACAAATGTATATTTTATTAAAATGTTTGTTTGAACTTCTGTATTTGATGTGTTAGACATAGTTGTAGTTGAACTTAATTCGTTCATCTGACTTCAGCACACACAAAAAAACGGACTTTCAGTTGTGGTCTATAAAAACAACACAGGATTTTATTGATTGTGTGTGTTTTGCATCATTCATCTTTTTTGGTTGTATTGTTTTGTGTTCAAGTGCTACTATTAAGAAATTACCATTCTCCTTTTCCCATATATGACTGAATTTGATAGCAGGGTGAGCCTGTTCAGAATAACAGACAGTATATGTGGCTGAGACATCCGGAGAACAGGTTTTACCATCATCTTTAGTCAAAATGGCCATAGTAAAATCATTATTCTGAGGTATTTTAACTTTTGAGGCAAACAAACAGCCAAACAATGCAGATGAGCCCAGATGCTAGTTGCGCTACTGAGCTGAGAAACACAACCACGCCAATGAAGTGTCTCTAAGGCCAAAGCTCAGATGTGTGAAAGGGGTTTAAAGGTCAACAAAGCCCTAGTTTCTACAACAGTGAAGCAGTGGCCACACCAGACCGTGTAAGCTTAGGTTAGCTGTTTAAATATTAGCAGTCTACTGTTTATGGCCCTGTTACGTCGTAATCAAACAGCACCAATCAGCTCCCTCCTACTGCAAGTACAAATTGACATAGGGAGATGTCCATACAAAAAGGGTCAAATTGATCAGCCAGAAACACAGAAATTCAACAGGGCTGAGAGTGAATACATTTGCGTGGACCAGATCCTTGCAAACAACTTTTCTACAGGCCAGATCCATGTTTAAACTATAAAAAAAGGATGTTTTTAAGGACTAGCTCTATATTTTTAAACTGTAACAAATGTATGGGCCAAATCCATGTTTACACCGTAAAGAAAACCCTATGGACCAGATTCATTTTCTTCACGGTACAAAAAAATGTTGTATGAATTCAGGTTCATGCTTACACAATGGGGAAGCACATACTAAAACTTGTATGGACCAGATCCAAGTTACACTGTAAAGAAATCTACTTTGACCTGCGGGACTGAATCAAGTTCAATAAACCATATTAGCACTTCTAAGCATTAGCTTGTCAACTTGTTTTGCTCTGCAGGGGAGAGAGACTTTTGAGTTAATTATTTTTTTAAATGGAAGTATGGGGTTTGTGTGAGCTGATGCTTTACCTCTGGTTGCAGGATGTGACTGGCAGGTGTGTCTTTCAGGCTGCAGCAACGTTCAAGATAATCAGGAGGAGCATAAAGAGGAGTGGATCCCCAGAGGCAGATGCCGGATGGTTCTCTCTCTCCGGATGAATCAGGCCTCTTTATAGTTTGTAGCATTGTAGCTTGTTCTCTTAAGCTTATCAGCTGTGTCCTCATTCAAGGAAGCAACCGGTGTCCGGTCCTCAAATCCTTCCACTGATTTTCTGCCTCTCCCTTCCCAGAGTTTGTTGGTAAACCTTCCACTGGACCTCCTCTGAAGAACCTCCTCAGTATTTCTCTGGCAGCTCCAAGGAGCTCCGCTGCTTGGGCCCCCTTAGACCACCACCATAACTCCCCTGCTTGTCAACCCTCCACCTCTCTGCCATCATCTCCACCTCCTCATTGTAATAAGGAAACAAATACCATTAGCTTTCTACTCCACATGCCGCAGCATGCCAACCACAGTCCTCATGGGTATTCTCACCTTACTCCACTCAGACCACAGAAAGGCTCTGCTCCTCATCATTCCCATCACAAATCATACTACAATCTTTCATAGTATTATCACCTCTTTCATTCAGTGCCAGGGCAGGGCAAGTTCATTTATATAGCACTTTTAGGTACCAAGACAGTTCAAGGTGCTGTCCTAAGACCCACTCCAGATGCTAGTAGAAACATGTTTGCTCTGTTGTTACAATAAACAGTTTAAATTCTCTTCCATTGTCCGTATTTGTTACCATGACAGGGTGCTGAACTGCCGACTACTCAGTGGTGTTGCTCTAAATAACACAATGCAATTGGCTGTATTTAGCTGCTCCTTTGAAAAGTTTCTGCCATATGTATTGAGTATTTTCTTGCTGTCGCATCAAGTTTACCTTTTTTTACTGTGGGAACGCTTCGTCATGGTAGCTTCAAATTAGGTGTTTGGTAAATTCACCTGCAGAGACAATGGCCCAAAGTATTCCAAGCGCCTCAGTCAACCTAGTAATGTAACAAGAAGATAGAGCGATTGGCTGTCAAACAATAAAATGGCAAATTCACATTTTCTTCCCCTGATTTTGCTTTGTTGATTAGGTTGAGACTTCATGTCAGGAGCCAATTAGAAAGCATTTGCAATTCCTCTTAGCATTATCTCTCCAATCATGTTATGGTTTTGAATCCAATGTTGTTGGGTTTTTTTTTTTTTTTTTTTTTTTGGACCAGAGCAGTGTAACTACTAATGCATGTGTTTATTTCAAAATCTTCACAGGGTGTCAATTTCGTTAGTCAAAACGCACACTGAAAAGGTACACAGTAAAAGAAAAAGGATGCTGCAGGGATAGAACACTAACCTGCTGGCATAAACACGCGGTGATGGAGCCCTTTATCCCAGGCGTCAGCAGCATCTGGAGTGTGTGTGTGTGTGTGTGTTTTAATCTGCCCAGTGTGTGTGTTCAACGTGCATCTGGATGGATGATCTGACTTCATATCCACTTGATCGGGGGTAGGGGGTTTGGGGGGGGGGGGGGGTGGTCTAAGCTTGTTATTAGAGCACCCAGATTTGCTGGGAAAAGATGGGAAATCCCTGCGGATTTACAGTCTCCTCATCCAATCCGCTGCCCTCCGCTGCTCCTCAGATTTTAGCATAAGAAGCACTTCCCAGATAGACAGAGAAAATTAATTGTTATATGGTTAAACCAGGAGTAATGTCTATGCAAAAATTCCCGTCCCCACTCAAAGGAATGGGATTATCATAAAGTGTAACAAAGATTATAATACCTGCTCAGTGTTTTTCATCTTCTATAGATCAGGGATTGATAAGACTATAAGAGTGAGGAGATTTGTGGGTTAAAGGATAAATCCAGCTTTTATCTTTATTTTTAGCTTGCATTGTGCTTTCAACCGTGGGGTTATTTTGCAGAAAATGAGTGAGTGTTTTGGTCAGTTTTGTGTTGCCCTTTTGTCATTTGTAACAAATCCTTTATACTTTTAGTCAAGTCAAAAACACCAAGCCATGTCTATTTTTTTCTCCCACCTAAAACTGACTAATTATTCTACTGTTTGGAGTTGAAGTCAGTTTTGTAATGTATGGATCTATTGTATGGATCTGATTTTATGCGAGCAGTGATACTCCCCCTCAGCGTTTGTGTGTGAGCAGGTGCACAATGCTAACACTTAAGAGATAGAAAGCAGTGAGAGTAAAGCAGCATCCTTTGTCTGAACTCTAGAGTCTGTTTGTAGAAGTTGTGAGAGACACGACAGATTGGCAACTCACATACCTATTACTTATGTATGACCTTTTTGTTTGTTTTTACTGTACCTACATTGCATTTAATTTGGTCAGGTATTGGACTGTGACTCCTTAGTTACTATATTGGAGGGGATCCAAGATGGCGCCATAGGGGGCTGCATCGGTACTTTGCTGACTCGTTTTTTGTGTATTTTTCTATTGTTTCCTGCTTCCACACAGCAGCCACATTTACCAGAGAGCAACTCCTAAATATCAGGGACTCTACTCTGGGAAGCTCCTCTCTGTCTTTCATTGAACCGAAGAGCTTCTCTGAGATCCTGGTGAGAAGTGTGCCAACTCTCTGTGGGGTCTACCGAAGACACAGTCAAGGTGAACGGGCTGGGAAACTAGTAAAACTCCACCAGCTAGGACTAGACAAACCTGTGCTAATGAACTGAGCCCCAACTTGACCAACATATTTAACAAGTCTCTTGAACTGTGTGTAGGTCCCAGCTGCTTCAAATGCTCTAGAATAATCCCTGTCCCCAAGAAATAGACCACCACAGAATGAAATGACTATACACCTGTTGCCCTAACGTCTGTGTTCATGAAATCCTTTGACCACTCAGTGCTGACGCATCTGAATGACATCACAGGCCCTCTGCTGGATTCCCTGCAGTTTGCTTACTAAGAAAACAGACTGGCAGAGGATGCTGTTAACTTGGGTCTACACTTCACCTTGCACCACCTCGACCATCCAGGACATGTGCCAGGATCCTGTTTTGTAGACTTCACCCCCTGGTTTGTGTTCTCTCCCCCTCCTCTTCTCTCCGGATGCTAATGACTGCACATCTGCGGACTCGTCTATGAAACTCGTGAAGTTTGCAGATGACACTACTGTCATTGGGCTGACCCAGGACGGTAATGGGTCTGCATACAGATAGGAGGTAGATCAGCATTCTGGCATGCCCAGAAACATATGGAGCTAAACCAGCTAAAGACAATCCCACCCCCTCCCCCCACCCCCAATTATTCTCGACAACACTGTGTCCACTGCGGACCACTTCCGGTTCCTAGGAACCACCCTCTCAGGCGGCCTGCGATGGTCCTCACACACTGACATCATCCGTAGGAAGGCCCAGCAGAGACCGTACTTCCTTTGCCGGCTTGTGAAGCACAACTGTCCTCGGTGGCCACTGATTATTTTCTACACTTCTATCATCCAGTCTGCCTTGTGCTCTTTCTGGTACAGCTCATCTACTAAACTAGACAGGTCCAATTTGCAACGAACAATTAGAGCTGCAGAGAGGATCATCAGGACTTTACCTTCCATCCAGTCATGACCTCTACATGTACAGGCTCAGGCCCAGGAGAAGGGCAGCCAACATAGCTGCCAACCCAACAAATCCCGGTCACAAGTTTTTCATACTTTAACTTCAGGACTGTGAACCAGTTTCTATGCCCAGGAAGTGTCTCTGATGAACCTTACACCCAGAGTAGCCAGCTACGCTGCTGGAAACAATAAGCATATTAGCACTAATTCGGCAGGTGTTTTATCGCTTTAATCCACACATACAGTTATGTATTTATGTTGAAAAATCCCTCTCTACATACGACCCCTGTTCTTACCTTTTCCCTGTAAAATGTTTGGTTGTTATTTGTTACAGGTTGTATGCAATGTGAGCATTTGAATCCGAAGTCAATCCAAAGTTTGTACCAACAAACCTGCTGAATAAAGCGGATTCTCATTCAATATTAGTTCAACCTTTTCCTTAGACACAAGGATGAAGCTCATCGCGGAGCCACTTTTTAAAAGAACGCCTGTTGACACAATAATGAAATAGGCTAAAATAGGCTAAAAAACCTACAATAAGAACTTTGAATACAGCTTTGAGTGACAAAGTTTTCATCACTGAACCTAGCAAAACACTGCCGAAAATCTTTTTCAACATGTACCTTTCTTTTAACTAAAAAAAAAAACATTACCTTATTCGTTCCTCTTCTGACTAGGAACATCTTGTTACTTGCTTATGTCCATTAATAGTTTTTAATATAAAAGGTTTAACCCTTTGTAATGAGTCATATTAGAAAAGGTTTAGGCCTAAAAGTTTAAATGTCATATCCTAGCATTCCCATTTCTATATATGGTTCACTGCAGCTTTTTTCAGTCCTCATTTGAAATGATTTTTAATATCCCGCCATACCTTCTGGAAGGTTTGGTTCAAATTAGGTGGATAACGGAGGCTGAGTTCCTTTGGTCTCTGTTTACTTAGTTAAACTAGTCACTAGATAAGCAATGTGCAAATTTTAATACGGTACACACACGATATTTTAGGCAGTGCAGAAGTAATGACCTCTGTGGAAGGAAAGGATCTTAAATGCTTCAACTGTAACAAGCATTTACATATGAAAATGTAGCTCTCTGACTCTCATGATGCTGGTGAGGTAATGATATTTGGGACACATGATAACTAAAATATTTATGCAAAATGAGAGATTGGGAGAGTGACTGGGCATTTCCACCTTAAAGAAGTCTGTAGATTGTTGTGGACCTGCTGAAACGCAGGTAACACAGGGATCAGTCGAGTCTCCAGGGATGCTTGCTCTGCTCAAAATTGAAAGGAATAATATAATAACCACAGTTGTTCCTGGGCAGAAAATGAAGAAACTGCCTAAAGGTAAATACAAATTTCCTAAAAAAAATAAAATTAAAAAAAGACGACCAAAACAGATGCATACCGCTCAGTAAAACAAATTAGGGTTAACGACCGACAGAGTTACCGGAGCGAGCAGCGCTCTAAGAAAAGAAGGCAGCATTTTTTTCCCACACAGAAGCCAAATGACGGGTTTACCTAGTCGCTATTTCTAGCGGAGCAGCTCACAACAGAAGAAGTGGGTTTTGTTTTTTAGAACTGAAGACTAAAGAATGTCTCTGGGTTAGTGACTCTAGGGCGAAACACAAATAAGACGCTGGAGATCCTCAGGAAGGTAGACTCACAGAGGAAAGAAGCAACCGTGAAAGAAAGGCATGACATGGAGATTTCTGCTTTAACCTGAGCGTTAACGCACACACGCACACACGCACACGCACACACACACTCCCAGGAGGATTAAGTTAGTGGCCAACAGCAGGAATTGTATTTGATGTATGATTAACAAATTAATCTGTTGTCCCACTCAGCATGGATTAATGAGCCATAAATAGCTCCCATTAATCTTCTACAGAACTAATGACATTAGCATCATTAAGAGGATCTGGATAGTTGGCATCGTTTAAGCTTTCAGACCACTGCCCGCTTTCAGTGTGTGTGTGTGTGTGTGTGTGTGTGTGCGTGCGTGCGTGCGTGCGTACTTTCAGCTAAGGGACAACATATTTTTCTTATTTTACCTCCAAACTGAGGACTTTGATGTAAAGTGTTGTTTGGTCCTGTCTTTTTTGGGGGGGCTATGGGTTAGGTTTAGGACTCAGGTGTCAATTAAGATTTAGGCTTAGGGGTAATGGTTAGGGTGAGTTTAAGGTTAGGGTTAGGGTAAGGCCACAGAGAGGGTTGAAAATAAAAAAAAGTCAGTGGAAGGGTTGGGGTCCCCTGTATGTAGTTAAAACAAGGACGTGTGTGGGGGAGTTAGGTTTTTTTTTGTGTGTGTGTGTGTGTGTGGGGGGGGGGGGGTAGTCTGTAAAAACAAGACAGGCAACAGTGTCAAGTGTGTACTTGAAGATGAGCGAGAAAACAATGGAGTCCTCACTATGCACATTAAACAAGAATTTGTAAAAGCTGCCATGCCAGTGTGAGGTAGGTAACGTGCAATTACCTGAGGTGTAGGTCAAATCTAAACACTGGTGCCACCATAGAAAATAAGCAAGACATTCACCTGGGTCCTACAGGGTGTGAGAGAAAATAAACTTTTTGTAATTTTTTAAAATACCTGAGATTTCTAAGCTAGTGTTTCACAACAGTACAGAGTAGATTTTTCCCTCAACAGCATCCACTGCCTGGTACCCCTGATGATGAACACACAGCACTATCTTCTATATTACCTCTATATTTATTGTTAGCAAAAGTCCTAGGTCCCCAGACTGAGATGACTGTGGAAGTGGACTGATTTGGTGTCTGATGAAGTCTTTCTGCTTTGGTCAACTCATATCATGTTTTGGATCATTATCCTTCTGAAAGGGCCAGTGGTCTATTTTCAGGTGACTGCTGGAATCCAGAAATATTTTCCCTTAAAATCTCCTGGTATTTCAAGGAGGTCAGGAAGTAATCTGAAGCTTACCGACATCTTTGGGAGAGAAACAGGCGCACAGCATCAAGAATCCTCCGGAAAACGTAAAAGTGGGTATTTCTTTACATATCCACCCTTCGTTTTACACCCAACCCAGCTGGAGGTCTTGTTAAAATATTCCATTTTAATTTCATTTGACCAAAGCAGACCGTTCCAGGTCAGGTCTCCACAGTATTTGACTGGCTCCATAACTTTATATTTGTGGTAGTACGTAGAACAGAAAAGGCTTTTTTACAAACACTTTTCCCTCCAAAAAAAAGAGACCCATATTTAGTGTTTCTTCATTAAGGTCACAAAATACCCAGAAATGTAATGGACTGGGGTGGGCAATTACTTTTCCTAACGAGCCACATAAATAACTGCCGCTGTTGTCAAGGGATGGACCATTGGCTGGGCACAATTTCGCCTGGTATGTGTTTGATAATAAACTGTAAACGTAACTTTTATTACGGCTGAAAAATGATATGTGACCAACAGCTATGGACACCTGCAACTTGATATTTATAGCATAAGCCTTGGGGGTTGCTTTCATTTTGAGTTCCACCTGGTTCCCCTTGAACACATAAAAACGCTGAAAATGTGTCAGCATACCGTTGATTTAAGAATAACTTGATTACCCCTCATACATAACTGATGAGAGATTTTTAACATTTTAATACCAGATTTGAGTGAAGTCAGTCTTTCACTCTCTCTCTCTCTCTTATATTGTTTTAGGTTTTTATATTTGAAAAAATAATGATAATAATACAAACTTCTACAGACATCGAACGAATGCGATTGTTGGGGAGTACTATTGTTAAAGTTTGGGATTGGAAATAATGGACAGCATCGCTAATTCTGATTAATGTTTGTTTATTGTGCAAGACTATCAAAAGTTTTCCATCCCATTTATGGAAATTGCTCTATTCATTACAATATAACAGCAAATTATATTTTGAAGGTGTTCCAACACCTAACAGAAACCCCACTGTAATAATAGTATATCCAAAATAACAAATACTGCTATTTTGAATGGAGTAAATGGCACAAAAGTTAGTGAAAGGGACATAGAAGGCTTCCTCCAGCCAAATGTTATACCTTTAACATGCACAAAATTTATTTTAAAGTACAAAAAAACTTTGTTTTTAGCAGATTTTTTTCTAAACTTTTAAATATAGGCATGGCCTCATATTTCACTTGTCTGTTGCAATTCAGAGTAGGTCTTGATCTGTTTTTCACCAACCGAGAGCACTGATTGTAGATGAATATAAACACATAGTTCCCGATCTGGTTAAAAACTCGCCATCAACCAACACTATTCTACATCAATCATGCTTTCTTTTTAGTACAAGCCACAATTTCTGAGACCAACCTGGATCATCTGGCACTGAACAAGTCATGCACCCTGACCAATCTACAGTGCTGGAGGACAGCATGAGAGTGCTTAGGTAGCTAAAAACACACGTCTGCAAAATAAAGGCCGGGGCACTAATCTGAGGTCTGTGCGGACCGCAGCCTGATAGGGCGGACTGATAGAGCAGGCAACCTCAACCAGCGTATATTTAGTGTTGTAAGACGGATGCTGTTTGGCATTAAAAACTAAATTTAACGGTTTGATATATAATGTTAGACATTTAAAATCAACATTATGTGCCAAGGATTTCAACATTTTCAATTTAAGTTATTTTAAGTTGCTAAAAGCAGCAAAAATGAGTTGTTAGTTTACACCTCTCTGGGGATATTTTCACTTTTCTACAAACTTACTGTGATTTCACACCTGTCTACTAAAGGTGAGCGAGCCGTTACTGTCATTCACCGTCCTAGAACCTCACCTCAAACCCGAACTATCCCTTTAATAAAACCATGTTTAGACTTAGTAGAGGATAAAAAGAGGGATGCAATGACAGGGAGGAAAAAAAGGAGAGGTGAACAGATGGTCTCTTACACTCCTCTCAGTGTACTGAAGGCAAACATGACAAGTACACGGGAAACACATTCCACCACACCCGAGCACACGCGCTTTTACTTTCAGCCCTCGTGTTTTTCCGAAAAAGTCCTGCGCGCACAGACGCAGAGGTGTTCCAGCTGTGCAGAACATGAGCAGCTGAAAGGTATCAGGCAGAGAAAAAAAAAAAAAAAAACATGTTCCACCGGAAAACTCCAACCACCATTTTAACAGTGAGAGAAAAGGACAGCTACATTAATTGTTTGCTTACATAGTTCTGCGGGACGATAATGTGTTAATAGGTGCGGACGGTTCACCTGATTTTAATGCGGAGATAAAAATCGCTTAAAATGAAAGCCCTACCTTACAGTTTCTTTAATATATAACATGCTTACTTTGCTTGTCTTCGTAAAGCAGACCAACAAGTGGCAAAAGGAAAGCCAAATAAAAACAAAATGAACTTTTTTAACATCGACATCTCACCAGAAAACACAGCATATATACATATATGGCTGTAGTTAGAAGCTTCTGTGGACCATGGTGTTGGGTGTGTGTGTGTGTGTGTGTGTGTGTGTGTGTGTGTGTGTGTGTGTGTGTGTGTGTGTGTGTGTGTGTGTGTGTGTGCGCGCGGGCATGCATGCGTACAGGCATGTGTTTAAGGTCTGATGGTAATAGGGCTCATTATGAACGACCCCTAATCAGTAAAAATAGCAACGCAGGTCAGTGTTTGGCCCGCACATGCATACGTATAGCACGACACACACACACACACACCCACACACACAGGTTTGGTATGTTTCACATGATCATTAAATTTCACCGCACAACGGTGTGGGTGTGTGTTTGATTACATGGCGTTGGGGTCTCTGAGGCCACTTGAGCCCCAGAGTTGCAGAGGGGCCTCGCATTTGGCCGGTGAGGTCATTGGAGATGGAGTGACAGCTTCAGGAAATGAAACACACCTCGAATTACAGTTAAACACCGTTAACTTACACGTTAAACGTGCGGCTGTGGAGCGGCTCCCCCTCGCCTGCCTTCTCTTGATGGAAAGCTCTCCTTTTTCTGTGGAGTGCACAGTCTGAAGATGTCACTCTCAGAACAGAGAGGGCTTGCTTTTTTTTTTTTTTTTTTGTCTATTAGTTCTTGCAACCCGTGCCAGGAACGCAGTTTTTCGACTCCATGCTGTTCCAGTTCGTGTCTGCACACACTCCGCTTAACAGGAGACAACGGGATTGTTTTTCCTGCCTTCAGAAGACGCCATCTGCTGCTGTTTAATATTAAAAT